>NC_034410.1:94906653-95161122 GCF_002078875.1 Numida meleagris | reverse complement strand
TCCCTTCCCTTCCCTTCCCTTCCCTTCCCTTCCCTTCCCTTCCCTATATTTTTTTATTCCAAAACAAGCCTGTGTATCCTCCCCTGTGTTCCCTTCTCTGTAGTTGTCCAATCAATTGCTCAAACTGAAACCCAAACTTAATGCTACGTGTTGCCCTGTGGCCTTATGAAATCAAGATGTATTCTTTCTACTTAGAAGATCATCTTCATCAAAATAGCCAGATAATTGCCAGGGGATAATTACAGCTCTCTAATTATTATTGTTGCTGACGGTAAGTGATGAATAAGGACAAATGCAGCTCAGTGCTCCAAGCCGATACCCAAGGGGAACACAGTCAGAAATGCGTTTTGACGAGGATGGTCATATGAGGACAGCAGTGGCCCAGGAGATGATGTGGCAGGTGCCCTGCTGGGCTGCAGTGGGCTGCTGGGGGACAGCAGCTTTCTCTGCTGCCACCACGTGCTCCTCCAGCACCTCCAGCCCTGCCCCCCAACAGGCAAGAGAGGGGAAATCTCTCAAAAATATTTTCTCCAATTGCTGGAGCCTCACTGGGTTCTGGGTGTTCTAGTTAATGGGAAGGTGAATATGAGTCAGCAGTGTGCGCTGGCAGCCCCAAGGGCCAACTGTACCGTGGGGTGCATCAGGCACAGCACTGCCACTGGGCCGGTGGGGGGGATTCATATGATCACAGAATGACTAAGATTGGAAAAGACCTCCAAGATCATCCAGTCCAACTGTCCACCAATATTTCCACACTAAACCATGTCCCTCAGTACCACATCTAAATGTTTTTTGAACACCTCCAGGGACAGTGACTCCACCACCTCCCTGGGCAGCCTGTGCCAGTGCCTCACCATTCTTTTGGAGAAGCAATTTTTCCTAATATCCAACGTGAACCTCCCCTGGTGCAACTTGAGGCCATTCCCTCAAGTCCTAACACTAGTTACAGAGGAGAAGAGGCCAACCCTACCTCACAACAACCTCCTTTCAGGTAGTTGCAGATAGCAATAATGTCTCCTCTGAGCCACCTCTTCTCCAAACTGAACAATCCCAGTGGGCTGTCCCACTCTGCTCTGTGCTGTGCGGCCTCACCTCGAGCACTGCATGCAGTTTGTATGTGAGATAATATAATAAGGGCATAAAACTATTAGAATGTCTGAAGGAGGGCTACAGAGTTGGTGAAGAGCCCAGAAGGCAGGATGTATGAGGAGCAGCTGAGGTCCCTGGGTGTGCTCAGCCCAGAGCAGAGGAGCTGAGGGGAGGCCTCATGGCGGCTGCAGCTCCTCACAGGGAGCGGAGGGGCAGCGCTGAGCTCTGCTCTCTGGGGACAGCAACAGGGCCCGAGGGAACGGCATGGAGCTGTGTCAGGGGAGGGACAGCTGGGGGTTAGGGAAAGGTGCTGCACCAGAGGGTGGTGGGCATGGAACAGGATGCCCAGGGCAATGGGCATGGCCCCAAGTGCCGGAGTTCAAGGGGCTTTTGGACACCACTGTCAGACATAGGGTTTGAATTTTGAGTGGTCTGTGTGGAGGCCAGGAGTTGGACTTGATGATCCTTGTACGTCTATTCCAACTCAGGGTATCTTATGGTTTTAGGATTCTCAGGCCATGCTTCCCCATCTAGCCTGTATGCTGTGTGGTTGAAGAGTACAGACCCATGTGTTTATGGCCAGAAAAGCCAGAAGGATGGTCTCTGCACCCATGAGGACTGTGTGGTGAGTTCTCCTGGATCTGCTCGCAGCCCAGTCAAGGACGGGGATGTGGGTGTGCATGGTCCCTGACTGTGGGAAATCCCATCCCAAGTGGCCTGTGAGTGTCAGCTTCTCTCTGAGCTCCAGCCTCTATTTCGGCTGTGACTTTCTCTCTGGCCCCATCTGGGGCTGCAAATTTTACTTCAGCCCAATCTTTGACCACTTCTTCAGCTTCATTCCGACCTTGGGTCATAACTTTGCAGCAAGCTCTACTTTCTACTGCCATGTTGGCTACAGCCCCATCATGGGCTACAGCTGTGACTCCATCTCCATTTTGGGCTGTGACTCTGGCCCAGCTGTGGGCCATGATTTGGACTCCAGGCTTGCTCGGGCTTTCACTTCAGTGCTGTCTCCATTTCAGGTCCAGCCCTGTCTTGTATTATGATTTTGGCTCCAGCTCCGTCTGGGGCTGCAAATTCAACTCTGGCGCTATCTTGGGCCACTGCTTTTGCTCCACTCAGCTACCAGGCCATCAGGTTGGCCCCAGTCCCTGCTCAGGAGACTACTGCAGCTTTGGTCCCTGTCTGAGCAGAGACTTTGGCTCTGCCTCATCTCAAGCCCTGACTTTTGCTCCAGCCTGATACCAAGTTACTGCTTGGGCTGACTTTGGCTCTGTATTGGATTGCAACTTTGGCTCCACCCTCTGTAGGGGCCCTCATGTCTATTCTGGCCTCTGGTTGGGCTTCTCTGACTTTTGCCCCAGCCCCATCATCATGGACTGTGCCTTCAGGACCTGCCCTGTCTTGGTCTTGATTGACTGATTTGGCTCCAGCCCCCTCTTCAGCAGTGACTTTGCATTCTACCATTGCTTGGAGCACAGCTTGTGCTCCTGTCTGGATTGGGTCCTCCTGTCTTTGGCTCTGTCACCTGTCTGGGCTGTTACCTTGCCTCCAGTCTCATCTCAGGCTGCTGCTTCACCTCTAGCCTGCTTCTGGGTTAGCAACTTCTGCCCAGGAGGCTACTGCATCTCTGGCCCATATTTTGTCTGCTTCTTCAGATCCAGCCCCATACCAGACTATGGCTTCGGCTCTGCCCCCCATCTCTACCTGCATCTTTGTCTCTGGTCTGATATTGAGCTGCAAATTTTACTCCAGCTCCTTGGTCCATAACTTCTGCTCCAGCCCCATTCCAGGCTGCAGCTTTGGCTCTAGCTGCAGCCTGATATCATATCAGGCTGTGACTTCAGTTCTGGCCCCTTCTGGGATAAGGATTTAAACTCTATTCTCTCTTCTGACTATTACTTTGATACCATCCCTTTCCTGAGCCACTATTTCAGTACTGGCCTCCGCTTGGACCTCTACTTTGTCACTGGCCTAGAACCAGATTGTGATTTCAGTGCTAGTTATCTCAGTGCAGGACTTCAGATCTGACCCCATCTCTCTCTGTAACTTCAGCCCTACCCCAGTCATAGGTCATGATTTAAGCTCCAGCCACCATCTTGGACCTCCATGTTTCAGGTCTAGCCTGAAACTGTGCTGCTACTTTAGCAACCAACTCACTGTGCAACTTCAGCTAGGCCTGATAGCAGCTTGTGACTTTGGCCCCGTATCTGTGGCTTCATTTCCTGGGCAACGCCTTCAGTCTCACCACAGGCCACTAGTTGTACTCTGGCTGCTTTTTGGGCTGCCACTTTGGCAATGCCACCACTCTGGGATTTAACTCTGGCTCCAGCCCCACCACAGGCCTTAACTTCAGATCCAGGCCCTCCTTGATTGCTGCTTCGGCTCCTGCTTGACATACACACAACTTCATTTCCAACTCCTGCTCCAGCAGCCACTCAAACCCCTCATATTTATCCTTTTCAGCAGCAAAGTCACTGTAATGCACTATAGCATTGCTATATATAAGGAGAAAGAAGGGGGAAACTGAGTAAGACACTAAAGCAGCAGTTTCTCTGCTGCCTGTATGGTGGCAGATGCTTTCATCGTGGTCCCGCCCGATCACTGATGGTTCTGGACAGGCAGAGGGAAACACCTCCCCCTTCCAGGGGCTGAGGCACAAAACCCTTCTCTTTCCCAAGCCATGGCACCTGCATCTCTATTCCTTCTATGCTGCCAAATGCACCTCCTGAGGCTGCTTCACATTGAGCGACAGTGCTGTTACATGTGTGCCAACTGTGGGCAGCATAGTGCCCCTGCACAGCTCCTGCCCAGTGCAGGGAAGAGCTGAATCACAAGAACACAGATGTCCCAGCCTCTAGGCCCAGGCCACACTCTGCACAGTGCAACACTGCCTTTTTTTCCCCCTAGTTTTCCATTTTCACAGGTTATGTCAGAAAAACACGTTCAAGGACAGTAAGGAACAGTACACTAAAAGAGAGAGGAGGAGGAAAAGTGTCTCTTGACTCCAATTCTAAAGTAGTGCTCACCTCAACACTCTCAAGAGCTTGCATTTAGAGAGAATTACTTTTTAATAGTATTTGTCAGAAACGTGGCACTTTACATCTTCAGGACACTGAATATACAATGATTATTCCTCACAACATCCCTGTGAGGTAGGCGTTAAGATTGCAGGTTACCATTTTGACACACGGACAGAGGCAGGGAAGTATGCAATCAATCCTGCACAATTGAGTTAATGAAGTTCAGACTGAACATGGGCAGGTTCCTGGTGACGTCACTGAAAAAGAGTTGGGCAGAAGTGATACTTGATCAGTTATTTTCTTTTACCTTAGCCAGTTAGAATGCTTAGGGTCCAACTCTGCTGCTTTACCTATCTATCTCCCTGCAAAAAAAGCCAAACAACCAAAAAACCAGTAACCTTTGTTAAGCAAAATACACATGCAGAGATTTACTAGGAAGTGAGGTCTGTTACCGAAATAGGAAAAAAATCCACTTCAATTCAGCCTAAAATATGGGTAGAACTAAGAGAGAAGCTTGCCGGTCTAGTCGAATAGAGCAGTTTCAACTTCAGTCCTTTCAGCATTTCAGCTACGAACAAGTATTTGCTTGATGTAAGAAAATGTAGAGTGAAATTCTGGTAGACTGTGATCACTGTCTCAGGAAAGCTAAACTGTTCTACAGACATCTGAGGGATTCCTGGATAGGAGGAGAAACTTTGAGATTTAACTCTAACTTTCCATGTATTTAAAAAGTTCCATTAGCACACCTATTATTTCAGTAAACCTCTCTTCTGGATTTTTTTTTTGTTGTTGGTATGGGGCTACCATGAAATAGAACAGTTTTGTAAACATCAACATAATAAAAAAAACCCTAGTTTTTAATATACAATTATTGATTCATTTTAATCCCTTTCTACTGAAAATCAACTTGAGAAAATGACAGTATACTTGACCAGTATGGCTATTGTGATTAACTCATCTTCCTAGAGTTTTCAGTTGAGATTTCTGAAAAGATGCACTTCCCAAGAAAGGTTTGCAGTAGTCCCAACCTGTAAACTGTCATAGATCAGCTGAAGTCCACGTAGCTATTATAAATTCATTCACACTGAGTAACTAACCCATTTGTTTCTTCATGTGCAGTATCAGTGACAATGGTCTGTCTCCAAGTTGAGAGATGATCACGATTAAGGAGGTCTGAGTTCACAAACTTGGAAATACAAAATAAGTTTTCTTCCCCAGGAGAGAAATCTTCATTCTCAGTTATTGGAAGATTCAGTCTGAGAGAATAATGACTGTGCACTAAGATGGAAGAGTAAAGCAGTGGCTTTCATATGAAACCATCTTCATTTTGAGGAGAAAAAAAAAGGGAGGGGGACGGTTGGGAAGAGAAGTAACTGTTAACACTATTACCACTGGATATGAACTTCTCATCTGAAATTTATTTTTGCTTCTATAAATTGAAATTTTGTCACAGTTTATCTCTCCCAGGAAACTTTAGCCTTCAAGAATATACATAATTTGATATCCACAGCGAAACTGTAATCTGCAGACAAAAAAACACACAAAAAAAACGAAGAAAGCTCAGAAGTGCACTTTGTATCTCCTGCCTCAAAAAAAGGTTAAAGTGCTAGGTTACGTATCTCCAAAAATGAAGCATCTCTTAGTCCTTTATTTTCTTAAATGAAACTTTATCTTTGGTTTCTTGTATCTTCTCTGTGATTTTATCCTTTGTTTCCTCCATTTTCTCCGTAATTTTATCCTTTGTTTCCTCCATTTTCTCCGTAATTTTATCCTTTGTTTCCTCCATTTTCTCCGTAATTTTATCCTTTGTTTCCTCCATCCTATCTTGTAGGTATTCCTTTACTGGTGGTGGTGTGGACATGTAGCCGCTCTTACGCAGATATTTAACGGTGATGGATGTTCCTCCCAAAGTCACAGTGTATCTGGCAGGAGTCGCAATCTTAAAGAAATCAAGGAATACACCACGTGAATAAAACAGGACAGTATTATCATGCAGAAGGTATTTTTGATATTAAGAATGTTCCTCGGCCAGTGTCAGATACTAAAAATATCTTCTGTTTATTAAGAAATAAAACAATTTACAGTGCACGCTCCAGAAATGCATACTTCCTACTTAACTATCCTTCTGACAAACCAGTACATGCATTAGAGTTGTATTTTAAAAAACCTCCCTGTGCAGCTTGTAGAAAGAGCATTAGCTGTCTCAGAATGCAACTCAGAACAGCCAGTACATGAGCACTGAGCTATATAAACAGAGAAGAAATGCTAACAGGGTATGCTTTGAATTCTGAAATCCACAAGAGTATAGGTATCTAACTTAAGTCTAGAATTAGGACCTCCTTACAGAAAGCCAGAGCTAAGAGAGATCTTAAGAGGTCAGCTAACCCAACGTACAATGACCAGGTTTGTTATCCTAGAAAGTTTAAACAAACTTGTTCTTTTAGAACTTCAAAGATTGATTGATGTATCATCTTCCCTTTGCAATTTATTCCAGTGCTGTCACGTCTGCCAAATCTCGCATCTATAATAAAATCTCTGTATTTAACCGCATTTCTTTATTGATCTCTTTCAGGCACAGGAGTAATTGGCAAGAGTAGTGCTTTCACATTTTGTTGGGAGTGGGGGGGGGGGGGGGGTCACAACGTCCCCATCAACAGAGAGATACGGGGTTTTAGGCGGCAGGGAGTGGGGGGGGGGGGGGGGTAGAGGGGGCCTTAAAAGAACAGATAAGCAGCACATCACGTCTGGAAAGAAAACCGATGAGTGGCATTCAAAGCAAATACATTACCTTGTTTTTGTATTGTCTGACATATTTCTGGCTCCCTAAACACAGACTTAGCACACGCAACAATTAAATGAGACCCAAACCTGAATCTAAGTAATTGGATTCAAGTGGACAGTGAAAGTACTTGACAACAATGGAGGAAGACAAACCAATTCACCCTCTAGGATAACAAAAAAATCCACCTACGCTTATCTGGAAATCATAAAGCATTTAAAATTTACTTCTTTATCTCTGTTAATTATTTCAGGGATACAGAGGACTAGCTTAATTGTAATTAAATCTCTGAGCAAAGACAATCATCCTGCAGCAAGAAAGTTATTTTAGAAATACAGATAGACTCCTTAAAGGAACACAGAGCCCATCCCAACTTGCATGTGATTATTCTTATTACAGAAATGAATGCTGAAATATGTCTTAACTATCAAAAAGAGAAAACAGCATTAATTTTTCCTGATACAAATGAATAAACACTATTTATTTAACTAGGCAAGACGTAGAGCTCGTTTACAAACCATTAAAATACTTACTTTATACAATGCATACGCAGTTAGTGCATTTCCACTCTGGGAATTTTTCAGGATGTCTACTATGCTGTCTGGTAAGCCAATCAACTCTAGGAATGGAACAACATTCACTCCTCTACCAAAGAGAAAAAAACTGAAAATGAATAGGATGGCACGTGAAACCTGAACAGTGATTTACAGCATCATTTCCATTCTTAAACTCAATCACGCAATCTTCTGTTATTTGATAGCAAAATATGTTTTCATATAAACAATGCACTTATGTTTTTGTACGTGTCGGTAAATTAATGTGTTGCTTTTTTTTTTCCCCTTTCAAAGTTTCAGACTAATCTGCAGCAGTTACTAGAATCAACAAACCAAAGGCCTAATTCCAGAGAAGAAAACGGAGATCTATTATGACCTAAAAGACAGCGTTAATCAATGTTATTAAATAAACCACCATGGTTTAGTCTTGTGCCATGAGCAGTCATTCTGGAAGTTATTTTTCCACTTCAAGAGAGTGCTGCTCTTGTAGCATGACAAATCAGAGTTTTGTTATGATTAGTTTTTATTAAATATTTCAATTGCTTTCATCTGTTAAATATGTATTCTAGCAGCTAACCTAACCATTTCAAGAAAACAAATCTGAAATGTCTGGATGTGAGTATCGACTTGGATTCATCCAAAGCAAAATATTTTTAATAGCTCTAGACCTTTATTCTTCCAACAGGAGCTAAATTTAGAATGACATTTGGATCTATAGCTCCTAGAAAGGGCAGTGATGCCAGTTGGTTAGAGTAACTAAAACAAACACTTGTGTGGTAGGGCATTCTGTTGTCAAAGCCCCATCCTTGCCACCACAAATTGTATATTTAATAATGGAACGCATGAAACAATGACAAGACTAGCAATCCAGAGATAAACATTTACTTATATTTAGCAAACCATTTGCACAGACAACACTCTTTCATCTGAACTAATAACTCCTAGCTGATATAGTTGTTCTTTGTAATAAATGCCATTTTCCAAAACATTACCTGTTCCACACTAAAAAAACTAAAGTTAGAAATATGTAAGGTTTTTTTTTTTTTTTGGCCACACAAATACTTAATTTTCCAATTAAAAGTCTGGGCTACAGGAGTAATTTTTTTTCCAGTAGAGGGAAGGAAAGACAGGAAGCAGGAATAAAAAAGGAAAGATGTATGTTTCGTGAGGAGCTCAGAGTGAAGTAAAAGATTCCAAAATGCAGTGATGGGAGACTAGGGATGAAGGGCAATGGAAGTGGTGAAACATTCTTCAAATCCAAAGACAAATAAAGAACAGGTCTATGAAGATTTTTACCTCACAACTCAACCAGGATTCCAAATTTCTACTTATATTTTGTGAAAGGTTACTAATCATTTTAATGCTGTTTATATCCATGTATATTTTGCGGACATCTACATTCCTGCAAATACTACATTTCCAAATGTAACAAATGCATGTCTGGTTTACAGCAGTCACTGTAAAAGCAAGTTATAAAAGCAAGTAAACAAGGCTCTTGTGAACCCGATATACTTTCAGTATTGATCTTTTGCTTCAGGTAAAAACGTGGCTCATTTTCCTATCACGTACAGAGGTGCTTTCTAACACAGCATAATAAATAATGTCCTTTCACCTGTGAAAGTCCAGGGCAATTCAACAGCAGTATTACGTACTGCAACGAATCTACTTACTTCATGGCTGCATAGTAGAAGGATCCAAACCACACAGTGGAGGTCACAAGATGAACGGGAATCATGACTTTACCATACTGTTTAAAAGTTTTCTTGAACCTTTGAACGAGACTAATTGATTTGTCTTGCAATGGATCAGGATCTGAAGTATCTGACTCTACAGGGCTCTGTTGGTGTGCTTCAGTGGCTGAAGTCAAAGGTTCTCTCTCTTCTGGTACTTTCCTGGGAGTGTCTGCTGGCTGCGATGAAGCAGCACTTCTCTTTGAGGCAAAGAGTGCCGTACCCACACGAAGACATCGTTTAGGAGGGTCCGATGCCAAAATCACTTTGCATCTGACATTAGATGACACCGACGGTCCTTTTAAGCCCTGAAAGACACCAGTGCGAGGAAAAAGCAAACACATCCCGTGGGCCAGCTGAGAAGCAGTATGCAATACTCTCCTTTGCATCTTGATGAAATGGGGCTGAGGTTTCCGTAGAGAAGAAACAATAGGGAAACTGTAAACAAATTTCATTTCAATTAACTGATCTGTAATTGCTCCAATGTTACTTCATGTTTACATTTCATTTTTTTCTGTTCTTCTACTTCAAAAGGTTTCCCTATCTTGCTTCACAGAAACTGTTACCTTCTAGAATTAAGCAAGTCTTGTTAGATTTCACCTCTTCACCTCTGAAATAAAATATCCCCTTCATACCTCACACAGCTAAAATGCTCATTCTGCTGTCTGAAAACATTTTTAAGATGTTTAGTGATAACTACTGCTTTATCTGCACAATATGGCACAGCTGTTGAAAAGTTAGCATTGAAACTTCACTTTTAAGAGTAACTGATAGTTCAGGTGATACTTCCAACCTACACAGATGTAGTAAGACCTTAATGAAGTGCTTTGGTGATAGTAGGATGTTCTTAAAGAGATATTACACACAACAATTAAAATTAGTTATGCTATTGAAGTAAGAGTAAAAATTCATAGTTAGGAACAAAAAGCCCTTGTAACCTCAAATATTACAATTCAAAGAGCATTTTAAAACCGCAGATAATCCACTTAGCCTTATGATTTATCAGTTACTCTTGAAAGTTCAAAAGAATCACTGCAAGGTTCTGGATAAAACAAGACAGGAATTTTGCTTGGTATGTATAGTAACTTGTAACCACAAACTACTGAACAACTAACTTTCCTTCCCACCAAAGAAAAACAACACTAACTGATTTTATATAACTAATGCCACCTAAGTCAGTTATGTTACAACAAGCAAATCTTCCTGATGTTTTTAGATTCGTAACTATCTTAATAAACCTTGATGCAAACTAGAAATCACTCAAGTTTAATTTCAACTCCACTGTCATCTTTGCATCTCCTTCACCTGTTATAGCCTTTATATATATTTTAATCAGGTTTTTTCATAGCTAAATCATCTAGGTTGTTGAAAATGATAAATAATTCATAATATAAACCGAAGTTAAAAAAAACTCATACATACCCTTTACCGCTTTTCAAATATGCAACAAAAAGAATTAGATTTTTATCTTCAAAGTTGCTGCTCTTCCACTAGTTTCCACCTTTCAAATACGTGTCTTGAACATACTGACAGCTCTGCCAAAGGAGAAAAAAGACACATTTAGAGAAATACAAAGAACAGCCAAGAGATGCTGTTCAGATCTGTGGTCAGCCTGAAACCTTGCTTACTGAAGACGTACCCGCACAGTTTCCATTTTGGACACTGACAGCCCAATGGTAGGGTTTTTTCCTTGCATAATCTGAAAGTTCCTGAACTGTGTATTAGTGTTTCCTTCCAAGTTCAAGGACTTAAAAAAAAAAGTTAAAATTCCCCTTAATAGGAGGAAGTGATGGGGGTCACCACCCTGTGTTCAACACTCATCAGTGACTGGCTCATTGTGATTGGTAAATAAGTTGCAAGAACTCTGCTGACGGAGTTCAGTGCGCTACATCTTGAAACTTGACAATAGTCACAATATCACAGCTGGCTGAAAGCAGGAAAAAAAACAGGATCGCTGCCAAGACTTGTGCCATTTTTGTCATTCCTTTATCTTCAGATGGACTTGGAGCGACTTGGAGCTCACCAACTACAGGGTTTTTCTCCAGAATGCAAGACCTGCCTGATTAAAGGGAAGTTCTCTGGAGTAGATCCTGAAGAGGTGCTGAACCTTGTAGGCACATGTGACAGTACACTCTAGCTAACATTCTGAGGACCATCTTAACTTTTTGCTTCTCCACTTTAAAAAGCTTTTTGTTAAATACTTTACGTATAAGGAAAGGTTTAGATACAATAGAGTTTACATTTGAGAAAATAAAACAGGCATTTCAAAACAAAGTTGGAAATTTCCAAGAGATCCTACTGTTCTATAGGAACTTGTTTTACTTTACATATCTGACCACAGAAGAGACTTTTGAAGAGTACGTTGAGGATGATGCTAATGGCAAGTAGCACTCTGAGCCTATAGGAGGAAAGTATTATATCTGCAATGGATAGAGTAGCATGTAGGAAAGGCAAATTAGTAACACAGCACACACCTTATAAATTGACTTTAAATGAGTACTGTTAAAGGGGTGATGGGTACAGCTGCTCAATTGTAGTATTTTAATTACTTCGCTCAGCACTGCAAACAACTCTTAAACAGGACAGACAACTCAAAGCGTACAACAGAGGTGTCTGGATTTCCCAAGAAATGTGGAACTGTAGCTGTTTCATCCTTCCAAAACACAACCAGCATACAGAGCAATCTATCTTTAAGATGCGATTAATGAAAGGAAGTTCCTAGGGTCCTGTACACTCAATATGCAGCAGGAAAAAAGGTCAGCTTATGGATTTGAGGCATAATTTCATTCTCTAAGTACAATATTTTCCTTAATAATAAAATATTTAATAAAATTAGCTACATGAGTTACACAATTGCCCCGTAACTTCTAGTTTTCAAAACCCCTCAGATTCTAAGACAGTAATGCAAACGTCATCCACAATGGCACTGGATAACTTCTGAGAAGTTCTTTCCTAATTTTATTGGATTTCATTATTTGTTTTCCATGCTATTGCATGAATCTGCAAAGGCACAGAGAAGGAGAGAAGCTAAAACCTTCAAATATCGAGGTGGAAAAGCTAGTGGTGTACTGTACAAAAACTGGGAAGGTATTTTAAAGCATCTTAGTTTTTCCATTAGCTTTATCTTAAATACGTCACAAGAAAAAAGAATAAAAAGAACAAATAAACATGGAGATGTCTAAAGACAAATGCAGTTGTTCTCTGCTGTAAGAATCTCATGCGGGCAGTAACTGAATAGATGCCAGTAAAGCAAACTATGAAATTAACACTTCTGGGATAAGGTCTCTTCTGGGCGGTCATGTTCTGTTAGCTATTTAGTAGTACCTCCAGCTGGCAGTAAGCTGAGCTGAAGAGGTCTTGGCTGTTCAGGATACACTCCTGGTTGAGATTCTTGGACATCCATTCCATTTCTGAAGGCACGTCTGTCTCACGACAAGTTATTAACAAGCCCTCTGACGTAGAGGGAGTGGCTCCCATGGCCTCTTGAGTGTAGTTCAGCTCCTCATTACAGTACCAGGGGTTTTGCTTAGGCAATTTTTTTACTTGTTATAATTTAGATCAGCTTCAGAACAAAACTGATGTACTGCAGGAGCAACCCATCTCTATTTGCACTGTGAAATCTTTGCCTTCCGGTGATTACTAAGATGTAGAGATTAGACTTGCTTTTGTTTCTGAGGACAGCAGAAATTCAGGATGTCACAGAGATGGCTTTGGATACGTGCTAACATGTTAAGCAAACCAAACAAAACCTCAACAAACAGGGATCTCTGGAGAATGCACAAGCGACAAGCCAGACCAATACAGGTACAGCAAAGAGTGCCGGGGATATCTGCTTCTGGAAAGAGAAATCATGCCAGAGATAACGTCAGATGAAGCTTCCAATTAGGATTATTCATATAAGAACAGTTATCCTATCAACAAGTTTTGAGCTACCAGAGAAAATAAAACCTAAGAATGGCAGTGGATTTAAGATGGCAAAACCTTTAGTCTAAGATCTTTTCTAAAAGAGGTCAGAGAACATCTGAGGGAACTGACACCACAGTATACACAAACTACACTGGTTTATTTTCTCATTCCACAAGAAACACTCTGGACACAATATGTAAATACAGATGAATTTAAAGCACTCGTTCTGATAGTGCTTAAAAACAGCACATTAATTATACCACAGGAGAGTTCTCAATGAAAAATCTATGAGCTTTTTCCACTCCCAAGATACTGTTCTATGAAATCAGAAAATTAATTTACACTCCTATCAATTTTAGAACAAAAAACAAACAAACTCTGAGGACTGTGTGTTGCACACACAGAAGAATTTGGAAAGGACACAAACGTTGTTTTCAGAAATCCTTTGCAGTTCACGTTTCAGATTGCATAGAAAGCAAATGTACAGAGATCTCATTCAGTTCAGTTAATAAGAAAACCTCTACACTGGTTACATTTTTAACTTGATACAATGATCATTACAAAATATAACTTGTTTTAAATTTAAATTTGTTTGCGAATTTACTGGCATTTTAAGCTAAAGGGAGCAATGCAAACAAAGTCATGCTGTAATTTATTAAAATCTTGCTGAAAAATATCACTTCAAAACAGTGCAAGGGTAAACTTCTGTAGACAAGTTATCCTGACACCTTAGCCCCATTCCACCTCCATCATGCCTCACCTCTATACTTTCCTGTAGCAAATGCTGTGCTCTAATTTTTAAATTTATTGTATTCCTACAGTTCAATACCGATATAAGTGCAGACTTATTTTTTTAAACCCCTATTTTATCAAACTGCTATAGCTCTTGTTCAAACTTAGGACTGTTTTTGGTAACTTATTGAGGTCAAGAAAGTAGAACAAACTCTCACAAAGAGGGTCCCTATAAACATGGCAATCTCTACTACTGCAGTCTTCTGGGCATTGATAAGTACAACCAAAAGTAGGTTTTTTTTGGTAGGATCGAAGTTCTTGCAGAGCTTTATGAACTCTGAACGTTGGATTCACTCATTAAACGAAGCAGGAGAACCTAATGCAATGAGTGTGATAAATTATAGACCTGGAATGCTAAACAGATGTCTTAACAGCTGATCTGCATCCAGTCAATGTGACAGTAGCATTCCCATTCTCCTGCATATGGAAAGGCGTTAGATCTCAAATTTGCACACAATTGAGCATATCCAAAGTGTGAATGTCCTATCCACCTTCTAAAAGAATATTCAGCTGCTTTTAGTGCTTTCTGCTCCAGACTATTTAGTACATTATTTTATGTTTTAACCCTGAACTCATTCAGCTTCGCAGTGCTGAACATCTTTGCTGGGTTCCCTCATTCTAAAGTTTCACTCTGCCCTCTACTGAATTTTTACAGAAGTACATCTCTTGAACTAACACCACAAAAGGTTTCTGCCCTCCTTTCCAGCAAGGGTCAATCTCCTTCCTATTTCAGGATAATACAGTAACTTTCCCAAGAAACCCCAAATAGCTTCTTTCATCCTTGAATCTTTCGATAAATCCTTAGTTCAGGCCCCTCAAAACACTGGTGTTTTTCTTTCAGGATGAGAGTTCAACTAGAGGGCCATCAACACATGAGTGGGTGGAGTGGGCGTGGGTAGGTCTGCCCAGCAAGAGAAAGCTTCTAAGTAACTCAAAGGCTCTGCAAAAGACAATGCACATAAGCAAGCTTCACGTAGAACAGTTTCTTGCATGTCTTTGAATTCCCTAAGAAAAAAAAGACAAAACTGAACTGCAGCTTCCTCAAGCCCTCCTGCTATTCCTAATTTGGATTCTAGTAGACAAGCTCATTTTCAGATTCATAATCTTCCCAATTACTCAGGACTTGATTGACATAAAACTTAGATCATTTTTAAATTAAACAGCTCTTGGAGTTGGAAACAAATATTTGGTCTTATTTTGAAAGGTGTAATAAAACAACTGGAAACACACTGCAGATACTGTCACCTCCACTAGAACAACTGGTACTAAATCAAATAAAGCTCAGCCTTTTTGAACAGGCAATAACAAAAGCGTTTAGCTACTCAAATACTTTCTTTTAACTGACTGTAAAAGGCATTTATTAAGAATATGCTTAAACTTGGATCCTAGCATCAACTTTGTGCAACCTTCTCCCTCATCTTGCATTGAGGCCACCAAAACTGTTTCCTTTCTGTCTGTGATAAATGCCATTTTTGCCACCTCAAGTCTTCGCAGGTCTCATCTCATTGTTCCTTGTCCCTTCTCTCCCTATCCCAACCGTAGCCAACAGTACCAGCTGTAATGAAATTGTTACCTAATGAAACCAGCACTAAACCAAACCCAGTCCTCTGTCTCCCACCCAAACAACTTCAACAGGAACAGAATCCGCAGTGGAAGCATCGAGTTCAAGACTTTCATTCTTTCAAGCTGCACTTTTTTCACATTTTCAAACACTGAGGAGCTGTCATTTTCTCCTAGCGAAAAAAATATATATATATATATACACACACATATATACAGAATGATCATCTCTCAGCAGAATTACTGTTGGCAGACATTCACTTCCACTGTAAATCTTTTCTAAATATTCAGAGTAAGTGTTGAATTCTCTGTTGTGAATTCAAAGTTGTCCATATGGGGAAATATGTGTAGGATCAATCAGAAAATCTTGAAAAATTATGTGTGAAGAGGCTGATCATAACATTTACAGAACACACACATGCTCAAAACCACATTCATCATCATAATTTTTAGTAAACGCTGCTCCCCACATCTCTACATACAAATGCAACCTGTTCTTATGACAAAAAGTATTACTTTTGTTAAGGTTTGGATAGCTGAATGGATAAACTTTCTTCGCCCGCTACTCAAGTTGGGCAGCACCTTTTACTTAGAGGCCATGACTGCTAACATTGCCAGCCATGCAACCAACACAGTGACAGCATCTGCAAGTGTCTGAAAGAGCATCAGACTCACAGAGCAGTGATGTCACTAGAAGGAACTCTGATGAGACTTCAGTAATACGACCATAATAACCAAGACTTCAGTAATACGACCATAATAACCACCTTGCACGCAGTCTGAAGTAGCAAATTGGGCATATTCAGAAGATAACCTCTAGCATGAGGTTCCATTCAATTTACAAAAAGGCACCGCAATAGGATTCAGACAGTCCCCCGTGTACCAGGAGGAGTCTTTCAGTCAGAGTCTTTGTAAAATTCCAGCTTCTCCCCTGCCCTTCTCAATGCCATCTACCCAGACCACCTAATTTCACAATCAACCGCTGCTTAAGCCATCTCAAAGTTGTGGCACAATTCTGACGATGTACAGAGCCTACCAGTAGAACATGACCCATCAGGCACCTCCCTAAGTGCTGGGTAGTTATTAGAAAAGCAGTGTGGAGCTCGGTGGATTCACAAATTCTTTATCGATGCAGTATACAGCCTACTGTTGCTTAGGAAAGAAAGCACAGTTGAAAGATCTTCCAGCCAGAAAATGCCATACCCTAAACCACATATTTTTAATTGCTCCTCATAGCTACAGAATGTAACTTGTTGTCCTTCTGGGGGCTACTGCAATACTTGGAGGTAAGAAAGAAACAATAAGGATATGCAGTCTTATTTCCCTCCCTCTTACTGAGAGCAAGAATTCGTGAGCTAAAGATTTGAGGAAAACCGACTTCCTATAGAGTGTGGTCACAAGGCTGAGTTTGCTGGTGTCCAAAAAACAAGGAAATTCAACTGAGGACTCTTCTGCAGTTAGGGCATTCAATACATCTTTCTCATGCATATTGTTGTGTTTCCTAAGACTGAATTTAAATTGCGGCAATTTTTCAAAAGCATCAAATAAGATCTTTCCTCTACTTTCATGAAGCATCTGAAAATTACTATTTCTGTGATTGCAACCACTCTGTCAAAGATAGCTAGTATTACTGGTCTGTTCTTTCTTACCTAATTCCAGCACATACACTTCACTTTCTTAGGAAATTATGATAAAAACTAAAGTTACTATTCAACTTCATGCCCTCCTCTGTTGTCCAATATTTTCCATGTCTTATTTATTAGAAACCTGCAACAGCATATAACAGCTAACTGGCTGGCATATGTCGGGGCTAAGCACTACCATCACAGTTAAAGGCAAGCATCTTCACACGCTACTCAATTCCATCAGCCACTTCCGGAAGAAACTTACAGAATTGCTGTAAAACCACTCATGCACCTATGTTTAGAATCAACAAAATCCATGTACCTGAAAATTTGTTGTGTTTTATAGTTTAGAATCATGGAATCTTTAGAGTTGGAAGGGACCTCTAAAGGCCATCTAGTCCAACTCCCCTGCAATGAACAGGGACATACACAACGTGACCAGGTTGCCTAGGGCTTGGCCCAGCCTCACCTTGAAAGTCTCCAGGGACGGGGCATCCACCACATCCCTAGGCAACCTGTTCCAGTGCTTCACCACCCTCACTGTAAAAGACTTTTTCCTTATATCCAACCAAAACCTACCCTCCTCAAGCTTGAAACCATTTCCCCTTGTTGTCACCACAGACCCTGCTAAAGAGTCTGTCCCCTTCTTTCCTGTAGCTCCCTTTGGATACTGACAGGCCGCTATCAGGTCACCTTGCAGCCTTCTCTTCTCCAGGCTGAACAGCCCCAGCTCTCTCAGCCTGTCCTCGTAGGAGAGGTGTTCCACTCTGTGGAATTTGTTCATGAGCACTTGATGGTATAACTCCCATTCTCCTCCCTCATTCCGTTTTGCAAGGATAGTCTGCTCAAGCTCTGGAGAACTGCAGAGGGTCATTTGTTACAACACTACCACCCAACTTTGTGTTTTGTTTATATAAAGACTGTTGCACATGGCCAAGGTCAGTTTTTGGACATGATCAAATAGCAGATCCCCGGGACTACAGTTTACAGCCCAGCTAACTGGTACTTTCTTTTTCTGATGGGTACAAATGGAACAAGACCTAGTTTAACCATTCAGATATCTTTGTTTAGAAAGAGCAATGTTATGTCTGGAAACGTAACAAAAATGTCATTTTTTTTGTTGAATCGTACATTGTACAGCTAGTTTGAAGATAACAGGATGTTAAGAAGAACTAAGTGGTGAAGGACACTAGTGTAGAAAGGATTTGAGTGGCTCAGAGGAAATACAAAGTCCATGAGAACTGAGATCGTTACCATGTGCACTTCAAAAGAGTCTACACACTAAGTGAGGTTGACATCCTACCATATGAACCCAATGCCTTAACGGAGAAATTAATTCTGCCCCAGATAGAACAACAGAAAAAAGGCTGGAGGACTGATATAATAAGACACACCAAGCTGATATACTGAGACCTGGTTTAACTGTAATTTTCCTGACAATTTGAAGCCATATATTATTGACTTAGTAAGAACAAAGTACGTTGGACTCAACACACCTGTGCTGGTACCTTCAAGATCAACTGAATCTCGGAAGGTATCATCCCAGCAGATCATAAGGATTTTACCTTGATATGCTGGTAGGCAACTGCGTAGTTCAAGCACTTTACATCAGTGATCAGAGTCCAAGATTCTGAGATTCTGAAAAGACTACAAATTAACTTCTGGTAGATTCTTTGACTTGAGTAAAAGAAAAGGTTATGCCAGCAAGAAAAAAGAAAGGAAAAAGAAAAAGAATACTGCTTAGGTTACAGCAGTTTTTTTTCTTCATTTTTGTCTTGGATCTTGAGCCTCCCTTAAGAAAACAAAAAACGATTCTCCCTGTCCTCACAGTAATAAAATAGTGGCA
Source organism: Numida meleagris (assembly GCF_002078875.1). Taxonomy (NCBI): domain Eukaryota; kingdom Metazoa; phylum Chordata; class Aves; order Galliformes; family Numididae; genus Numida; species Numida meleagris. The sequence goes on along the minus strand of NC_034410.1, from coordinate 95,142,218 downwards.
AGAGTAGGAAGTTATTTTTCAATTAATAAAAATCACTGCAACTAAATTTATTGTTGTACTTGTAACATTCTATGATTCTTGAAGGTTTTAAGTGGTCACATCACTTTCATGCTAATTTCGCATTTGCATTAATCATTCCTAAGGAGACAGAGAGTGGATCAGTGGAGACTGGTTTCTGACTTTCGTCTTGCTGCGCTGGAAAATACAGAATATAAGCGTTCTCATGAAATTTCACCACCACAGAAACTGCCACACGCTACCAAGTTCTTAAGCATTCTTACTACCTAGGAAGATTTCAATCATATTTGGCAGACCTCAGCTCTTCTTGTGGTTTTATTCAATCCTTACTCTGGAAATGTTGCTGATACTGGATTTCCTTCAGTTTCTAATTCTGAAAAAACGTTCAGCTTCAACAATCTAGGCTTATAGCATATCTACATCAACAGTTATACTGGATCTTACTCCCAGTTTGCAAAACTGAATGCAAGGAATGTTATGGATTCAACTACCAGTTTTAGAGACATTTTTAAAGTCACTGCTTTTTCTGTTTTTGCCATTGCACCAGCTGTTTGCTTATCTCCAAGATCAACACTGAAGTCAGAATGCCATACAGATCCAGAAAGGTGCTGAGATGCAAACTGAGGCCTGTTATCTGAGATGAGGGGACATCAAGAACTCCCTGTCTTGCAAAAGCAGACTTCATTGTCTTAGTGATGCCTATAAGCATACACAGAGAACTAGGTGAGTTTGTATGGAGAAGAAATCATATACAACAGCAGAATTACACGGCGTGTGTAAAGTGTAAAAGATCAGATATTTCCTTATCAGCCTCTACAGCCTATGAAGCAGATGTGTAGAAAATCATGCTAGACAAACCTTTTTTTAACTTACATTCATTACATACTCTTAACAGAATCTGAATTTGCCCACTCAGTTTTTGCTATGAGCAAGCCATCTGATATCTACCCACCCAAAGCATCCAATGATTTTTCTCCCTGATGGAAATGCTTCTTGAGCAGTGATTGCAATTCCACAATGCTGCCACAGAGGCCAGTCATATCCCTTTCAACTCAAGCAGATCTCGAACAGCAAAAGAAGATAAACACCTGCTGTCAGCTCCATAGGAGGAGATAGACAGTGGGGACACATTATCCTCTGTGCAAGCATTTCCCATACAGAAGCAGCTGCAAATCAAGTTAACAAGGGGCACAGGCAGCAAGGTACGCTCCGAACTAAGAACTTGTCCCCTGTCTCTCCCTAAAGTAGTGCAACTTCAGGGAATCTTTTTAAGTTTATACCTGCAACAGTAAAAATCTCTTTGGGTTTAGGTAAGTTGAGGAAAGCTGTCAGTTGAGGTTTGCTTAAGAATACATTCCGGTGTGGACTTTGGGGCATTTGGTGTGCTGCTGTCCAAATTCATGCTCCCTCCTCCGGGACAGCTTTAGAAGGCACTTCAGAAACAGACATAAATGAGGCCAGACGTGTAGTCTGTAATACCTGACACAGAGGCACATATGATTTAAAAGTAGGAAATGACTATTCTGATCTAACAGTCTTAGCAAAAAGGCTTCTGACTTCTCATACTCTGAGTCTCTGGAAAACACTCACTGTTAAGAAGCGGACTACCAATGAGAACCATAACTGTATACAAATCCGCCAAAAGGGTTCTGTTTGGTTCAGTTAGCCACCGTCCCCTGTAGCTTCTGAGACTTCCGAAGCTAGTCCAGACAGAAAGTATGAGACGAAAGGCTGAAGGCCCGACAGAGCCACGGAAACATCATTTTACCTCATGCAGCTCAGAGGGACACAAATTGGATTTCTCAACTTCGAGGCTCCCCAACGGGGGAAGCCAGTCCTTTTGCATTTATTTGTCATACGCTGTGAGCGAGCCACAAAGAAGCACCTAGGACGTTTCACACAACTTTGCACTGCCACCGGAGGTAGCCCAGAAGGACCCCGAGCCCGAGGCCCCTCGGCAGCACAGCTCGCTCACAGTGTCACACAGCGGCGGCCGACATGTTCCACGCAAGGCAAGGCGGCCGCGGGGCATGCGGGGCAGCGGGTGGCCCGGAGCCCCGGCTCTCAGCCCCTCCGCGCCCGCAGCTGTTCCCTCGCTCCCCCGAGACTGCGACTGCAACAACGGGGCCGGAGGCACGGCGCGCACCTGCCCGACGCCCGGGGGGCTGAGAACTTCCAACCGCCACCCCGCCCCTCAGAGCCGACGGCCCGGTCCGAGCGGTCGCACGGGGGACTCCGGGAGCCCAGCGCCCTCTCGCTCCCAGGGCCGGTCCCCCCCGCTCCCTCGGTACCTTGCGGCCCAGCCACCGCTCCTCTTCACGGACCGAGGACCCTGGGCACGCGCCAGGCGGCGGCTGACCAACGGCCACTGCCGCGTGCGCCGCTCCCTCCGCCCCCCTCCCCCGACTCCCGCGCGCGTCAGGGCAACGTGCAGCGCCGCCCGTCCCCACCATCACCTTGAGGCACGGCGGAGCCCCACTGCGCACGCGCGTCGCTCCCGCCCCCACGCGCGGCCTTCTGGGATTCGTAGTCCTCCCGCAGAACGAGTCCGCGCTCTCAACGCGCGCGTGCGCAATGCCGTCTTCTCCTCCCGGATGTGACGTCTCCGCGGCAGAGGCGTCACTTCCGCAAACAGGATGGAGGAGGGCCGCGTTGGGTGAGCAGCGCGCGTCTTTCTTAGCGGCGTGGTAGTGAGGTCGGGCAGGTAGCAGTGCGGGGGAGAGAGGCGGCTGTTGTGCCGTGGGTCTGGTGGTCAGCTGGGGCGGGCGGGAGCTGCGCCGCTGGGAAAGCAGTTTCCGTAGCTGCCTGGTTGGGAGCGCGGGCCCTGCTTGCTAAGGGTGGCGTGCCGAGGGCTGGAGCCTCGGTGAGCCCCGTGACAGTGATGTACTGCACTGCACGTGGGGTTACAAGGATGTAGACGCAGCCAAAGACTCCTGGTGTTTGTGAAGGCGTCGTGGGTACTCTTGGCGAAATTGAAAATCCACAACTGATGTTGAAAAATCTTTTCTGTAAAACATCCTGATTTCTGTGTTTGGTGGAAATTACGTGACATTAAAATATAAGCTTGTGAATTTGAAGTATTCTGTTGGTTTGTGTTTCTAAATATAAAGTGGCTTGTACGTTATATTTTGTAGGGAAGAGGGTGGTTAGAGTCTCAAACCCAAAGAAACTTAGCAGGTTCATCAAAATAGATAGTTATGGAAGACTCAGACGTGAAGGATAAAGCTTTACCTACGTTTGATCTTACTATAATGAGAGTGCTTTGAAATCCCGTGTATTTTATTATAGCTGTGCAAATTTGAAGTCTGTGCTGTGTTGTTCATGACAAAGGCATATGTTAGCTTAATAATAGTAGTAGTACCATGGAAAATCATTACTGTAATTGCGAGTATGTTAAATTCAGTGCTAACAATAGTTTTTTTTTTTGTCTCTGTAGTTTAATATTTTGATCAACAGTTAGGGAATTTAACCTGTCAAAAATGGCAGACTTAACCAAGACTGAAGAAAAGGATGTAGAGAAGAGTTTGGATGAAGAAGTGGAGAGAACATCTCACGCTTCAGAGGCAGATTTGGGTATCAATTTGGAAGGCAATAGCTCAACTTCAGGTACAGCACACTCCACTGAAAATGAGAAAAAACTTGCTAGTGGTGATCAGGGCAGTGGCCTGAAAAGGAGTACAGCAGATGCTGAAGATGAACCTCCTAAGAAAGTTCCAGTGAGTATCATTCAGTATAACAGAACGTTGGTGTGAACTTGTGGGTAGCTTTGTTGCAGTATAGTGAGTGCAGAAGTTACGTTCGACTTAAAGAAGAGAAAGAGGGCCAGTAAAAGTCAGCCTGTTTTGTATGCTGAGTTATCCTGTGTGTTATTGTAGTTATCTGTGCATGTGAGGTTCTTCCCTAGGACAATTTGTTCTTTCATTTCCTGAACAAAATATTGTAAAATTTAGAAAACTTTAGGAAGTGCGTCCTTTTCAGTGCGATTCGTTAACAAACTGAAAAGTTTGGAGATGCTTTCTCTTGTTTCTTTTTTGTTTATTTTCTGTTTAAGACTGTGTTGGAGCAGCAGAAAATATTTGCCTAACAAAAAAAAAGAGGTGAAAAAAAGAAGCAGTCTTTTATGCGACAGTGTCCCTTGTAGAAACTAATGCTGTATTCTCATCTGGTCTAATTTTCACCTTTGGAAATATTTAAGTATGACTTTAAAATGTTTTCAACCTAATGCTTTGTTTCTCTGTTTGTAATTTTTACTGTGAGTTAATTTAAGCAGTCTGGAAAAGTGATACCCTTTGTTGTGGTAGAAGCACCCTTTCATCTTTTTAATAAAGTACATTTGGGATCAGGTTCAGATGGACAAATGACACATTGCTTTTGTGTAGCCTAAGGGTGTAGAGAAGTGATTACACGGAAAGCAGCTGCCAACAGTTGGGACGTTACCGTAGTTTTTAACTCATGGTTGCAGCAGCTGAGAGGCCTTGATGGATAATATGTATGTGTCTCACATGCTTGTCAAGTCAGCCTTTCAAGTTCAGGTCACCTTCAGTGGCTATTCAGCCGGCCATCTGTGCTCTTCCTAAAAAAGACTAGAAAGGGTCAAAATATTTGTTAGTCTCAGCCAGCTAAGTGAGGTAATAAATGGATGTTGAAGGTCTGCTGTTCCGGACAAGTAAGTCTGTGTACATGCTTAAGATCACTAGAATGGTATGCAACACTGAGGAACAAATGTAGCAGATTGAAGTCTGTGAAACCTTCTTTTCCCTTAAGCAATTGGTATGTCAATGATAAGGTATCAGAGTGTTGACATTCGTTGTGGATAACTGGTGGGAGGGCTTTCCATTGCAATGTAAACTCTTAGTGGCTAGAATTCTGTGACATGTTTGTGAGTTTTGACTGAGAATCCTTCAGTCTTGTTTGTCCAGTTAAATGCTTTTGTGCTTCGCAGAATTTGTGTTGGTTCTCAGTGTTCTGTTATTTTATTTATAATTAGTTTTTTCACATGCTGTATATACAACTGAAGATTGTTTTCAAGATGAAGAGGTGTTAGGAGCTGTAGATCTTGACAGCTATAATATCTCGTCGTGGAATGCTTTTCAGTATCATATGAGGATTTATATTTTCAACTCGTTACAGTAAGGCTAAACCAGAGACATTTCTATAGCTAGATAAATACTAAATGGGCTACACTGTCACCGAGTCATTATTCTTTCTCATACTCTGATTTGTTCAAGGCTCTGCTAGTGTGGTAACCCACTTACAGCTTTGCGTGATATAAGCTAGTAAGCATTCTTAATAAATTGGCAGTTTATATGCTTTTGTTAACTGTGAACACTGACCTTCTGAGACAGGATTTTCAAGGCAGCTTGAATCTGAAGTAGTGCTCCTAGAGGAGGAACATGCTCCTTTTCAGTCTCAGATTTGGAGAGAATGAAACTGATTCTTTGAGTAAACTTAAGTGAAGGAAAGATGCTGGGCATCATCCATCAGAAATTATGTGGACTTTCTGAAAAAGGAATTAAATTCTTGAAAGGGTTGTTTCTGCTATAATCAAAGTTCTGATGTCAGTGTCAGGACAGATATGAAAAATGTTTTTATATTGGTAATGCTGGTGACCTTCATAGTGTTACTTGTTTACTTTCTTAAATCTTTAAAGTGGACACATGTCTTCTGATTTAAATGAATAATAAAAATAACTCACTACTTTAGTCTGTTCCTTCTCTCTACAGAGAGAGGCAGGCCATGGGCAAGCTGTAGCTGCACATTATAATGAGCTTCAAGAAGTTGGGTTGGAAAAACGCAGCCAGAGTCGCATATTCTACCTCCGAAACTTTAATAACTGGACAAAGAGTGTCCTCATTGGTAAGTTTTCTCAAGTGATTGCTTTGACTTTAATGAAATGTAACTTGTTTTTGTATCAAAAAATAACTTTCCTGCTTCCTGATACTGGTTATTGCACTTTGTTAATGCTGTAAGATCTTCAAATGCAATAAAATATCTATTGTTATCTATATTAGATTTTTTTTATTTTAATCTTAATGGTGGTGGCATATATTGCTGGAGTGCCTTATGAATGCTAAAAATTTAAAGATCAACTGATATGAAAACAAGAAAAAGTTCATCCTGGATACCAATATTTTTCATACTGTTTTAAACAAGAAAGGGACAGCTTTGAATCATAAAGAATCTCTTCTTGTTAGGTAGAGCTTTTCTTGCTGTTTGAATCTATCTCAATCAATTTCTAAACTGTATTCTCAAAACAGTCTGTCCTTATTTTCTTCATGTGTTCAAGACCTATTTTTTGTATTGCCAAAGTCAGCAGTTTAAAAAGATGAAAAACTAGAGAATATGATTCTTAAAGAAGCAGCTGCTTTTTTATGTAAAGCAGGATCTGTTTTCCACAGATTGGTTTCTTCATTTTGGAGTTAAAACTTCACATCTTCCAACAAGGGAAAGATTTATCAGCAGAGCATTGCAAATTCATGGGGAGGGAGTTGTGCTAGGAGATGTTGTCACCGTTTGTCTTAGCATGCTGCTTTTTCTTGTGTTTTATCAGAGCAGTTAAAAGCAATGTTTAGGTTTACGTAAAGCTGTTCCTGAAACTTGCGTTCAGGCCTTTCAGTCACGATCTGTCTCATTAGTATGGCATTACAGCTGTATTATCGAAACATTTTTTATGTCTCTTGGTGTGAAGTTGGTAGCGTGTCAGTATGTTTTCCTAATACGCCAGCTTTAGCATAGGGAGAGTCTAGACAGAGTGGAGATAAAAAAGAAAATGAAATTGCTACATGTTGAGTACAAAGGCAGCAAACAAGTGGCTAGTGTTATTGCAAGGCCTAGGAAAGACCGACTGGAGAACATTATGCAAGTTTGTAATGTGACTGGAAGAAAAAGTTGTGGCTGACACATTTAATTTGCTTTAAATCTTTTGGCTTTCACACACTTAAAAATAACATTCGCCTTCACTGTAGTGGTAAAGAAAGGGAACTGTTCTCTCCTCACACATGGAGCAGTTGTTTAGTGATGTGCAGTTTTGCTTTTGTCTGCCAAGGAAGTAGTTCAGTGCTCCAGTCATATTACAGGCAATGTACAGAGTGAATAGAAAATATTCCTTATCTTGTTCATAGTTTTAACAATTTGTGGTTGTTACTTTCATCATTAGTAGTTTCTAGTAAAAGGAGTGTAAGTCTGCAACGTTAAGAAGACTTAAAGGCAAACTAAGTTCTGAGATGCTTTAAAATCCTTAAACTCCTTTGGTCTTCTATGGATCTCTGTACAATAGGAATCAATCAGAGAGACCTGTATAAGCATCCTTTCTTTTATTTTCCTAGGGGAATTTATAGACCGTGTACGACAGAAGAAGAGTGATATTACTGTTCTGGATCTAGGATGTGGCAAAGGTGGAGACTTACTGAAATGGAGGAAAGGCAGAATTAAAAAACTTGTCTGTACGGGTAAGAGGACACAATAAATTTCTGGGGAAAGTACACTTGTGTTATGGGACAAACAAGCACATCTCCAGTCTTGTATTGTTTCCTTTTTTTTTCAGTATGCCCAAGAGTGCGTACAGCTTTTGTCAATTTTGTCTATTAACCTGAAGACATTTATTTGATTGCCAGCATGCACAGAATATTAATGGTTCTTATGAGATTCCAGTTCAATTCTTAAATAAAAGCTAGTATCAGTAAAGAAACACGTTATTATCACAGATTGTCTTAGGTGAAATGTAATACCGGAGAAAAGGCTGACATTTTGTGTTTTGTTTTTTCTCCCATATTTAGTCTTCTGTAGCATTTTTAAACTGTTCTGAAAGTATGCATATAAGACTTGGATTTAAAAAAAAAAAAATGAACAAACCCTGCGATGTTATGTCAAAAACTGGTCTTGGATACTGTAGTCAGACTCAGAAAGGGGAAGAGCTGGAAGTTGATTAAATAATCTTTTGTTTATATAGTTTGCTTAGAAATTGGAAAGAAGGTATCATCTTCCCTTCTCTTAAAAAGCATTTTGAGTATAATCAGAGGAAGCACTGCTTAGTTTCCAATATAATACATACCAAAATGTCATACAATTCCTTTCTTAGGAATCTTTCTGGGTATTCTACATTTTACATGTCTTTGCTGCCTTTCTTTTTCAGTTGGCAGCCTTCAAATACAATATAATGAATTTGCTTACAAAGACCTTATGTAAATTACAAATTGTCCGTTGTTGGTTTTAAAATTTCTCCAAAGTGTCATTATTCAGTGAAATACTGCTTGTGAAGGAAATAGCTGTAAAAAGAAAAAAAAAATCTCTGAATGTATTTATTTGTGATATATACTCACATTTCAACATCTTACATATTTGCAAAAAGGTAAAGAGCTTTCAGTACTGATTGAAAAATGCCTTGAAGCTTTATTGTTTTAGCTAATCCAAACTAGAAAGTTAATGCTTGCAGCACTTAGTATATCCATCACACGACATTTTGAAAGCGTTTTTTGCACTCATGAGGATGGGAACTTTCTAAAATCATAGAATCCTTAGAGTTGGAAGGGACCTTTAAATGTCATCTAGTCCAACTTCCCTGCAATGAACAGGGATGCAGTAGCACGATTGGGTTGTCCAGGGCCTGATCCAGACTCGCCTTGAAAGTCTCCAGGGACAGGGCATCAACCACATCTCTGGGCAACCTGTTCCAGTGCCTCACCACCCTCACTGTAAAAGACTTTTTCCTTATATCCAACCTAAATCTACCCTCTTCAAGCTTGAAGCCATTTCCCCTTGTTCTGTTACCACAGACCCTGCTAAAGAGTCTGTCCCCTTCTAAAATCTTCTTGTTACAACTTCTGTCAACACTGAAGAAAGAAAATGAACAAAAGTTGTAATCTCAAATGCTTCCTGCAAATGAAATTTTCTCTACAAGCTGGAAATAAAACTTCACATCAGAGTGTAACTGGAGATCAGCTTTTATTCCTGACTTTATGTATCTGCAGTGTTCTAGTAATTATTCTGGTTTTCTTGTCAGAAGTTTTCTTGTTCATGTTTATCTTTTTTTTTTTAAATCTCTCTCTCTAGATATTGCTGATATTTCTGTGCAGCAGTGCAAGCAGCGATATGAAGACATGAAAGCACGATGTCGCTATAATGAACGTATTTTTGATGCGGAATTTATACAAGCAGATAGTACCAAGGTACAGACATGGGTTACAATACTTTTGAGATTTAACATTCTTTTGTTCAGCCAGTGTAGGAAGTGATGGTAGTGCTGAAGTACCCAGGTGTTGTTTTATATTTCTAAGATCGGATTGTTGCACTATTGGGAAAATCAACCATACAGATTATTGTAATGTTGCATAAAATGTCATTAAACGTATTTGCTTTACAGTGCAACATTCTTGAAGCTTGATTGTCTTTTTCAGGTAATAAACCTGTTGCTTTTGATTTCTTTCATTTGATGAGGGAAGGGAATGATTGTTTCTGGAATTCTGAGGTCCAGTGTGGGATAGTGAAAACTCTCTTGGTGAATGTGTTTTCATGCTGAAGTGAATAAGGGGCACTTTGTAATTTGACTTGTACAGTGCATTTTGCATATTTCAGTAATTTTTTTTCTAGTAGCATTTTAATTTCTGTAATATTTCTCTTCCCTGAGTGAGAAAGTGAATGAGAAGTCTGAGAGAGAAAAGAAACTGAGGTAGAACTGCTAAGTATGAAATATTAGGCATGGGATGCATATCATGGGCCCTGGAGAGAATTTTCTTGCTGCTGTGTTGTTTGTGATTGCTGCCAGTACTGCAGCGTGAAAAGAGAAGTTGGAAAACTGCTGGTGTACATAGCCAAACCGTACACATTTCAAGGGCTCCCTGTTCTCCAGAGTTACAGGTTACTTAGGTTAAAGAAAGGGGGATATGTTGTTACATATGTATGTACGTATTTGAAAATACAAACAAGTGCAACTTGGTTGGCGTGTAAATTGCTGTAAATACAACCCCTCCTCCAATAATACATGTAACGGGTGTTTTACTAGCAAAAGGAGGTCAGTTGTCATTACAGAGACATAGTAAACTGAAGATATGTTGTATTATGATGGTTGTTTCTATCCAGACTGTGAATAGTTATGAAATCCTAAGCAGTAAATTATCTCTGGAAACTTCTAAGGAACTGCGGCCTTTCAGATGTAGTGATGTAGTTACTCGACGACATGAGGAGAATTTTAAGACATAATTTTTTTTATCATGATGATATGTTTTTGGTGTTGTCAGTGAGCTTTTTCTTCCTCTTTTTTGTCTTGTTTTGGTTGAACTTGTGAAGGAGTAGATATCGAGAGACTTGAAAGAATTATGGGAGTAGTATATTTTTTTGGAAGATTTAAATGAATCATGCTCGTTTGTGTAGCTTTTGTCACAAGTTTTTTTTTTCCTTCTTTTTTTTCTTCTTTTTAATTTCAGGATCTTCTGTCTTCCAAATACAGTGATCCAGACACACGCTTTGACATTTGCAGCTGTCAGTTTGTTTACCATTACTCATTTGAGACATATGAGCAGGCTGACATGATGCTTAAAAATGCCTGTGGGAACCTCTCTCCTGGAGGTTATTTCATTGGCACAACTCCAAATAGCTTTGAGCTTGTGTAAGTGCTTTTTTAGCCTATTAATCTTCCAAAAGTCTGTCAAGTATTGTCAAGTAGTAGTTGTTCTTACATTGCTCTGATACATTTGTGCAAACAAAACCAACATTTTTGCAATAGTTTTGGATTCTAGTCAGGAAAATCTCACTCATTAACTTAAACAGGTAAATTTGTACTGATTCTCATCTCTTGTACCCATGGCTTTTCTGGAGTGAGCATGGATCTTTGTACTCAAACCTTTGGTAGTGACTTAAATAATAGCAAAATAGCTACAGCCTGGACAGTAGCTGTCAGATTTTACTATAGTAATTCCAAGAAGCATGCTTTGAGCCTGTAGACTGTTCCTGGGCTAAAGATGAACTTTCTAGATCTGCGTGGTCCTTGGTATATTGTAGAGGAATAATAAATTTTTAAAATATAGTACGCCATTTCATTTCATTTTCATTGCTGTCTTGGATGTGGGAAAGTATAGAAAATACTGAACAAATTGATACTGGGGAGAAAACATTTTGACGTCTCTTGTTTTTAATTTTACAGAGAAAACAATACACAAGTCAATTACTGTTTATCTCATTTTATAGAAAACGCCTTGAAGCTTCAGAAACAAATTCATTTGGGAATGACGTATACAGTGTAAAATTTGAGAAGAAGGGAGAATATCCCTTGTTTGGCTGCAAATACGATTTCCACTTAGAAGAAGTGGTTGATGTTCCCGAGTTCTTGGTTTATTTTCCGTTACTGGAAGAGTAAGTTAACTTTTGAATTCATTATATAACGAAAGCAGCAAAACGAAGTAAGCATTTATTTAGCTTGTGTATTTCTGCAAATCATTGTGGAGAATCTTATCTTGTCTTTCTTATTACGTTTTTCAGTTCTTTGTTTTTTGTTGTTACTCTAAATGAAGAGTTTTCTTGCATTTCTATCCAAGTCTGTAATCTAACATCTGTCCATTGCTCTCAACTGAAGGTGCTCTGGTCAGTGGCTACAAAGACTTATCCTGGGTCTTACACAGGAATTTCTGTACCTGATGTGTTTGATCTTTCTCATCTTTTACAACCTTTGTTTGAACATTTGTAGATTTTTTTCCCTTTTTCTGTGAGCGTACATTTTGTTGTTACCACTGCATGAGTTCAGTTTGGCCTTTCCCAGTCTGTCTTTTTCTGAGATACAGGCAAATGTTTCCACGTTGTTTTATTTTCCCTGCCATTCAAGCTCAACGTGAACATAAAACAGTGCTGAGGTTTCTCTTCAATTCTGTGTTTTCACACATTTCATTTGCAGTTCTCTATGAAGAATGTTAGCATTAGTTGCTAATGCCTGTAGCTTCAGTGTAGTATGACCACAGTGTAAACACATAATCAAGGTGTAAGGCACTAAATACAGTAGGAAGCGGATTACTTAATACATACGTAACAGCTGATGTGGCAGATGTTGATTACTAACTTGAGTCCTGGGAGATGGTTTTCTGTTTGAAATGACTTCTGTATAGATTTTTGTTGTTCTAATTTTATAAAAAAAGTACACTTTATGATGATAATGCGGTTATTTTCATCCAAATGAGTTTACAAAAAGGTAAATTCTAGAAAGATTGTAATCCCAGTGGATACCATAAGATGTCACTGTGGCTTAAAATGGTTCCTTTGAATATAAAGCTACAATAATCTTATTACTGAATTACAATTATTCCAATTATTTTGACAGAATGGCGAAGAAGCATGGCATGAAGCTAGTTTACAAAATGACATTTCGGGAATTTTATGAAGAAAAGATCAAGAATGAGGAGCATAAGATGCTGCTAAGAAGAATGCAGGCCTTGGAGGTAAATGTGGAGTTAACATCTTTCTTTCAAATAGTATTTTACATTTTGCTAATTATTTGTGAAATAACTGAAATTCCTGTTGTGAACATTATGCAATTAACAAGGGACCACCAGTAGAAGTATACTGAACTTCTGTGGCTGGAAAGTGTGATTATGGTGAGTTAATCTTGGCTGGCCAAGGGAGTGAAGGAAAAAAAAAAAAGCACAAAAAGGTTAGTGGTTTGAGATAAAGACTGAAAGATTGTTTACCAGTTGCCATCCTTTGCAATCCAGACTCAACTCATCAAATCTCATACTGGATGAGGGTAGCAGCTTATGAGGAGCTTTTCATAGAATCATAGAATTAGCTAGGTTGGAAAAGACCTACAACATCATCCAGTCCAACCATCCACCTACCACCAATAACCCCACTAAACCATGTCTCTGAACACTACATCTAAACTCGATGTCATCTCCGAGACTTTGTCTTTAGACATGGTTCCCTATGCTTCCCTCTTCCCATCAAATGGCAGAATTTTTCAGCAGAAAGCTACCTAGCTGAGTATGTGGTGACATATTAAGCTTAGTCATGTGGGCTGTAAGTAGACTTCACTGCCCTTGTTGACTCTAAAGCAGATGGTGTTCATATTGCCAGTAACATGGTGACAGACCATCTTACATATCAGCATCTTCCTTGGAAAAGTGAGAGTTTTCTTTGATTAGTGGTTGCGTCCAACTGAAGACAACAATGTTAAGTATAGGCTGTTCTTCAGTAACAGGTGTCCCTAATAAGTATATCCTAGTTCTGCAGAAACAGGTGTATGATTCTGCTTATAGCTCTGGTGTGTTATTCAGGCACTTGAAGCATTCTGCTTGGAGTCTTGTAGTTATTTTGTTTTCAGTAGTTCTACTTCAGTTGTCTGATCAGGACTATCAACTCGATCAGTTGCTGTTCTGAAGGAGTATACATCTAGTTTGTGTTTGTAATGGCTATAAGTGGAGTGTGATTTTGATCGCTTATTCTGTCTGCCCTTTTTTAGACATGCAGTGGATAAAAGTTAATTTATAAATCCTGAGTGTTAGCTTTCCTGGGAAAGCAGGCAAGTATGAGATCTGATCTGATAGTTGCTTTAATGGAAGGATGTAAATGTAAGATATTTTAGTAACTAATGACCTCCATTTTGGGCCATATTGTTGCAAACCCTTTACTGATATGAATAGTGTATCATACTACCAAATTAATATATGTATTTTTTGTTTTTCTGTTTTCTGCAGCCATATTCTACATTTGGTGATTCCAAGCTTGCCTCTGATAAACCTGATGATTATGAGCATGCAAAAGAGTTTATCAAAGATGGCAAGGCAAAGTTACCATTGGTAAATACTCTCTCACCTGGTGTCTGAATTGAGGCCATAATCTTGTAGATGTCTTGTACCCTCTTCGTTTCAACTGTGATGAAATTGGTGTGAATCTTCTACTCATGTTCTGAAAATGTACTCCTCTTACTGTATATATAAAAATCCTGCATCAAGTGGGAGAAGAAACCTGCTCTCAGCATTTGAAATCCAAAAATTACAAAAAGAAAGTTGCCTCTTTTAAGAAACTAAACTTCAGAGCATGAGAATGGCTGAGTCAGACCAAAGACGTCTATTGCCTGATACTCTTTAACAGTTGTCCAGTAGATGTTGACTGGAAATAAGTGTAAGAAAGAACGTAAGTGCTATATTAACTAAACAAGTTTTTTTTTAACTATTTTTAAAACATGAATAGTTTGATCAGATTTGGTTGGTAGGTAGTGTATTGGTTAAGTAATGCCCCAAAAGAAGGCAAAAAAAGATCTTGTTCCTTCTTACCTCATACTTCTTAATTGATAGGGTAAATGGTAGCAGCTTTTTACTTGTTTCCCCTTCTGCCATGCTTTCATCTGAAAGACAGGAACAGAAGTAGACTTTCTAGGGCTGCCAGGCAAATTTTTTATTTTGTTTTGTACAACACATGAACTGGCTTGGGAGTTGGTCTGCAAATAGTGCCTCTGTGATCTGGGGAGTGTGGCAGTCCTTTGGCACAGGGCCTCTTCCTGGCTTCTGCATGAGTGTTGGGCAACTTGGGCCAGTGAGCAGTTGGGTCACACTGACTTGCAGTGTTAGACCCAGTGTGCCCCTGGTGTCCTTTTCTGCTATACCTGTGTAATAAAAGTGTTTTCCATTATCGAGGCTATCCCAGTTCCCCATCATCCTAGTTAGTGGAGTTGTATGTATCTGTAGTCTACAGTAATGCTCATCTAGTGCCTAAAAAGCCATGTAATGTGAGCGATTAGAAGTTGGTCTGTGAAAGATTGATTGCCATGAGTTAAATAGGTATTTGTTTCTTCATTTTTTTTTTGTTTGAACTGTTTTTTGTATCCTCTTCTAGGGAACGCTGAGTAAATCTGAATGGGAAGCAACAAGTAAGTATTTTTTTTGAGAACTTGGTGTTAACTGAATGACTGCCATAGAAAGGATATGAAATAGACTGACTGTCAATTATGGAAGAAAATGCAAATTTTAAATGGAACAAGATTTTGTTGTGTTATTTAAATGCCTCTATATAGGATAGATAGTGCAGACATCACAATAAATTGGCTGGGGGGAATGCATAAAATAGGTTGAAATTTTGCTTTATGTAGCTTCCAGACTTTCAGGCCAAAAACACTTCAGGGAAGCTTTCCTTAGTGTATGAAAAGAGGATGCTTGTGTAAATCCTCTAATACCGGCAAAATAATTCTTCAGATACAGCGCTTACGTACTTGGATACTATACCGTTACCAGTCAACTGGAAAACAAATGTCATTTGGAACATATACAACATATATTCAATTAAAAAAAAAAACAAAAACAACTCTGGTTTGGGAAGACAGACTTAAACTTTACTTTTTGCCTGTAGTGGTTAATATGTTTCAGAAAGGAGCAATTAAAGCGTGGATGGTGAAGAGGTGTTTGAATGTTTTATAAAGGGAGAAGTCAGTGCCTCACACAGAAAAGGATACAATGTTATTAAGTATGTTTTGAGTTAGGTGAGGATGTTTCATGGAAAGCATTTGCTGTTTTTTTCAATACTGAAATATTGAAAAATATAGTGGAATATTTACACATAATGGAAATTTCTAAGGGTAAAAATTGTCTCCTAGAGAGACTGTTAATAACTTATGTTTAACTGTAGCCAGCCAAGTGTTTGCATTTTTGCAGACCATTATATTCGGTGTGTAAATGATTTAAAAACAAAATGCAAATCAGTTAATGAATGGAAAACATCTTAAGATGTTTGCTTTCTAAAATTATTATTTTTAAAGGTGTGATTCATAAGGTAAACATTAATTGAAGCAGTGTAAAAGTATTATGTAATCTATGTATCTAATTGAGAGAGACTTTTTATACCTCCGGAAGT
This sequence comes from Numida meleagris, assembly GCF_002078875.1. Lineage (NCBI taxonomy): Eukaryota > Metazoa > Chordata > Aves > Galliformes > Numididae > Numida > Numida meleagris. The sequence continues at coordinate 95,126,381 of NC_034410.1, read as the reverse complement.
TCAATGATGACTGTATCTCCAGAGTTCTAGTTTGTTTATTCTTCAGAGAGATTTAGAATTGTCAGAAACAGAGTTTCTGATGGTTCGGAACATAAACACAGCTTACTCATTATTTTTCTTTGCTTTATTGCTGAGGAATATAAAATAGGCTTGTCTTGAAAGATTTACAGTTTAGCAGGGCATCCGTTAAAACAGAATCTGAGTTTAAGTGGAAATCCATTTATTTTTGAACTCGCAGTGCTTTAACATATCTGCCTGCTATGAAGCATAAGAACTTCTGAAATAGCTGACATTGATTAAATGCCAAATAAGTCAATTTGCTGCTGTGGGCTTGTCCATTTCAGGAATTATACTGTTCTACAGTTGAGAAAACGCCATCTGGCATTTTTAAAATATCACGGACAAAGAAATATTTACAAGAGGAAAACTGAGTTTTGTACTATGGATACATTCACCTTTTAATTGGAAGTGAGGTTGATCATTTGGACCCTAATTGTCATTACTGCCTGTATAAAGAAGTCCTTAAACTTAGTTGCATGTGATGTTTTATGCACCAGGGAATGTTAATTATGTGTAAAATGGTATAGTAATTTAAGCGGCACTTGCATTTCAGTAGTGTCATTAACTGAAGTTGCTGTTGCATCAACAGTATCAGCAGTACTTAAAATATTTGCCAGTATGCATACTTGAAGCTCTATCTTGAAAATATGTCTAAAACCATGCTAGAATTGAATGCTAGAGATACTTGTTGGGAAACTGCGGCAGTTCTGATAGTATCAGCAGTATGTTAATAACTTGTTTGCGCAGAATGTAAACCAGCTTAAATTTTGAATGCTTACATGAGTCGGGGAGTAAGCTGAAACTTTAAATGCTCAATTTTCTTTTCTAGGTATTTACTTGGTATTTGCCTTTGAGAAGCAGCTGTGAAACTTCACATACTGGATTCAGCAAGAGGAGATCATATCCACGTGCAAGTTGGAGCGGTCAGAAATCCATTGTGGCAACTATTTTTTTATTTTTATTTTTTAATTATCAGAAGTGTGCAGGACACTACCAAAAACGAGAGCAAGCTCACGATTCTGATATACATTGCCTGTCTGTGACAGATGGACTTGTGTGTGTATATATAAGAATGATTCTGAACCAGTCTTTTTAAGCATTTGTAAGCAATCTGAATGCTCTCAAAACTTATGTTTGAACTTGACACAAATACATGTTAGAAAAAAATGTTTTGTTAGTATTATGTTTGTGATTACCAGCCTGATGCTGCAGTTTCTGAAGTTGATGGAAAATGACTGTTAACTTCAGTGATGCAGAATGAGGGCCTAAATATTGTAATGCAAAGCTCAGTTAGTTCATAATGAGATATATTCAGACATGTAGGGTATGTCTACATTGCATGCAGAGCTAAGTGACAAACAATACCCAAGTTAGTTTGAGTACTTACGTGCTGTGCTCCAGCCTGCAGTGTAAATCTACCTTAGTGATATTCATAGTGTAGTTTACATGGTAAATTTTCATGATGTTTTTGGTGTTTGTTTTTTTTGCTTGCTGATATATAGTGTCACTTCATGGTGCTTCCAAGATTAAACAAGTTTGTTGTGTACAAAGTTGCTCTAAAAGAACTGAATTTCTGAAGTTTTAAAAATCTTCATTTTTCCTAGTATAACTATACGGTAATCAATAACAGCTGCTGAACTTAAATTCCTGAACATTTTCTATTATATTAAAGACTGTCTTGACTTTTTGGTAGTTTTGATGTCTCTTGAAACTTATTAGACGGATCTTAGGATGTGTCTTGCTTGTTTCATAAAATTCCAAATAGGCTTGGCAGAAGAATGAGCTCTTAGTGGTGATGGGGATTTCACTGCAGTCCTTAAAGCATTAAGAACATGATAAAGTACTGGATCATGAGCCAAAAAGGGAACCTGTATAACAGCTGTGGGTACTGGAAATTCACTCTGGTAGGGATGGTTGCATATGTGCACACACGCCATTAGATGTAGGAAATAATTCCAAAGTGAGAGCCAAATATTCTGTTTGGGAATATAAACTAATGCTGTTGATAGGCAGAATGATACCTAACTCCTGTCCTGTTGCCTGCCACTCTCTTGGAGTTGGCACGGGGATTTCTGTCACGGTGTTTACTCTTCCTTCATCATGCCAGTAGCTACCCACCAGTGAGAAGGTGTGGGTTACTTCAGGATTTTTCTCTCCCTTCTTGAGCTAAGAGATGTTTTTTGATGCTGTTGGCTATTTTAGTTTACATACAGATTAAATGATGGTGTTGATGGCACACGAGTATTTTTGCAAACCTATAATAAACCTAGAAAAGTAGTGTCACAGTCACGAGCACTACTAAAATTTAAAAAAAGGCAATATTTTTTTTTACTAGAAATAGTACTTAAGAAACTACTTGAAGTGTGCCAACACTTAAGAAGTGCTGAAGTGTTTCACTAATTTCTTGTGCATCAAAGCTGTTTTGTTAGATTTCTTATATCTAAGTTTCATTTGAAAGTACATAGATATGCTATTTTTGGAAGAAATTAGAATAATAAAAAGGGGAGAAGTACAGTGGAGTGTCTTCTTTTAAGCTAATTTCAGCATATTGGAAATGAAAATAATGGAATGGTTGAGATCTGGAGGGGCACCTCTGGACATTGTCTGAACTAACCCTTCCCCCTTCAAGCAGGCAACCTGTACCATTGCTCGGTCACTCCCATAGTAAAGATGTGTTTGATGTTTAGATGGCATCTCCTGTGTTTCAGTTTGTGCCATTTGCCACCAGTCACACATTACACATTAGCCACCTTTTTTGGCAAGTGCATGCTGCTGTCTTGTGTTCAATTGGAGTCCACTAGAACCCCCAGTTCTTTTTCTGCAAATCTGCCTTCCAGCTGGGTGGCCCACAGCATGTACTGGTGGTCCCTGTCATTGTTCTTCACCCGGTACAAGGACTTAGCACTTAACTGAATTGTGTGAGGTTTCTATTAGCCCATTTCTCCTGCTTGTTGAGCTCCGTCTGGAAAGCTGCAGAACCCTCTGGTGTATTGGCTATTCCTCCCAGTTCTGTGTTATTAGCAAACTTACTTGCGGAGGTTGTACTGTACCCCATCCAGATCATTAATGAAGATGTTGGACAGGATTGGACCTGGTATTGACCACTTGGGTAGGCTGCTAGTTACTGGCTCCCAACTCCACTGATCACTATGCTCTGGGACTGTCTCTTCAATTTCACCCATTCTTCCTTATCTGCTTGTCCAGCCTGTACTTAGTCAGCTTTTTCTAGGAGGATCTTTGGATAGACAGTGTCAAAAGTTTTCCTGAACTCTAGGTAGACAATATCTGCTACTTTCCCCTCATTTACCAGGCCAGTTATTTCATAATTAAAGTTTATCAAGTTGGTCAAGTGTAACTTACTGTTGGTAAATCTGTGCTATCGACGATTTTCTTATCCTTCACATACTGGAATTGGTTTCCAGGATTAGCTGCTCCATTACCTTCCCAATGATTGAGGTGGGGCTGGTTGGCCTTCTTGATAGGAGTGACACTGGATTTTCTTAGTCCTTTGGCACCTCTACCAGTTAAAATGATCATTAAAGGATTATCAAGAGTGGCCTTGCAGTGACACCAGACAGCTCCCTCACCACTTGGGCATCCCATCAGGGCCTATAGACTTTGTATGTCCAGTTTGTTTATATATTCTCTGAACTGATCCTCTTCTATCATGGGTACATCTTTCTTGTTCCAGTTTCCCCCCTGGTCTTTGGGACCTAAGATTTGTGAAAGACAATCTTACTCATAAACACTGAGGCAAAGAAGGCATTCAGTATCTCAGCATTTTTCCTGTCTTTTGTCACTGGGTCCCCCATCCCATTCAGAGTGCATCCACATTTTCCCTGCTCTTGCTTCTGTGACTTAGGCACCTACAGGAACATTTCTCAGTGTCTTCAACATCCTTAGCTGGATTCAGTTCAAGCTGGACTTCTGGCCTTTCTAAATGCCTCTCTTTATACTTGGACAGCATCTGTATTCCTACTAGATTGCCTGTCCCTGCTTCCACTATTTGTATGCATCCTTTTAGTGTTTGAGTTTTGCAAGGAGCAAATTGCTCATCCATGCAGGCCCCCTGACATTTTTCCTGACTTCCTTCTTGTTAGGATAGACCATTTCTGAGCTTGTGGGAAGCGATACTTCAATATTAAATTTGCTTTCATGGGCCCCTCTTTCCTCCAGGACCTTATCCCACAGAACTCTTTCAAGCAGATCTTTGAAGAAGCCACAGTCTGCTCTCCTGAAGTCCAACACTGTGACCTTGTTTTTCATCCTCCTGTTTGCTCTTAAGATCCTAAACTCAACCAACTCATGGTCACTGCAGCCAAGGCTGCTTTTAATCGTCATATTCCCAACCAGCCCCTCCTTGGCGAACATGATGTTCAGCAGAGCACTTCTTCTCATTTGCTCTTCTGTCACTTGGGCCAGGAAATTGCTAGTACTCCCAAGGAATCTCCTTTTGCTTTTGCCCTGCTGTGTTTGTCCCTCAGATATCTGAGTGGTTGAAGTCCCACTTGAGGACCAAGGCCTGTGAATGTGAAACTGCTTCTAGCCATCTGTAGAAAGACTTATCAACTTGTTCTTTGTTGTCAGGTGGTCTCTAGCAAACACCCACAGGTATGTCCACCATACCTGTCTGCTCTTTAACCTTTACCCGTAAGCTCTCAGTTGGCTCACTGTCTGTCCTAAGGCAGAGCTCCGTGCATTCCAGCTATGTTTTTACACAAATGGAAACTTTTCTACCTCACCTCATCTTCATGGCCCATCCTTCCTGAAGGGCCTGTATTCCTCCATTGCAACACTCCAGTCATGCAAGCCATCCTGGCAGTTGAGAACTGTATTGGAAACCAGTTGCTCAGTTTATGTGGAGAGCCAGCAAAAATGTTGTACTGAATGTACTGAAAAATGTTTTTGCTTCCTCAGCCTTGGGAAAAACCGCTGTAAAGTGGGCGTATGAAAATCCTGTTTTAACTAATTGCTCAGTATGTTCAAAACTGCAGTGCTCCATTTGTACAACGTTGTGTTGATAGAAAGCCAAACATCAGCACTTCCTATTTAAGAAGGATTTGATGCTCATGAAAGATGTTTGTTGAGGTAAGGATGGAAGACTTGTTCAAAAATCAGGTACTTGGCTGCCAGTGGCTATTGGCCCTAACATTTTTTTCTCCTGTGTCTTCACTTTTGAAAGAAGCAGTTACATATTTTGTTTCCATGTCCTGCAGCTGAGGTTATATGGTAATGAAGTTACCTAAGCAATGTTAGTATAGGTAATCATTCCTTATGGGTCTTAGGATATTCTGCAACCTTACAGGAGAGTGGTGAGGTGCTGGCACAGCTGCCCAGAGAAGCTGTGGGTGCCCCATCCCTGGAAGCGCTCAAGGCCAGGTTGGACGGGGCCCTGGGCAGCTGAGCTGGTGGGTGGCATCCCTGCCCACGACAGGGGTTGGGACTGGGTGGGCTTTGAGGTCCCTTCCAACCCAACCCATTCTGTGATTCTATGATTCTGTGAAAAAAATGACATTAAACACTGTATTTGTGAAGGAAGTGTATCATGCTACAGTCAATTACTGTTGTATCAATGCTGTATTGTATGAGTTTGCTTTTGTGAATTACAGACCAATATGATAAAATTTTCTGCAAAGCACTGAAGCATGTGCTGTGTTTTGTACTTAAGTTTTAATCAAGTGCTTAAGGTGGCTTGCTGCCTGGTAGAATCTACTTGATTAAGAAGCTCTCCTTGCTGCAAATCTTACGTGTACTCCTGTTACAGCGTTTGAATAGTTTAATTTACATAATGAACACCTTAGTCCTTCGACTAGGAGTATTTTTCTTTTGAGTCATATTTAATAAAACACTCTCTTCTAATATCTATTTTTATTAAAAAGAGTAATTATATGCTGTCTTCTGATTGCTATACTATTTGTAAAGACTTTGAAAACAGTTGATTTGGGAAACACTAAGCTAGGTAGCAAAAAATTTAAAACATCTGCAGAATAATCAGGGGCTGATGATGAATCCACTTTTGCAAGCCACTTATTGCCAAAGTAATAATGCTTCCGCAGGGAGAAATGGCTTATCTAAAATTAAGCAGGATTACTAGTTGTCTTGTAATGTCAGTCCCCTCTGTTCATTGTCTGCTACAAATGAGAGCCTCTGCCTGAAAGAAAGTGACGAAACGTCTGCATTATTACACATGAATGCAAATAAGTGCCCTGATTTTTCAGAAATGCACAAAAATCAGGTCATTTAGGTGCCAAAGGCATGGAGACAACCGTTTAAGTTTTTGAACAAGAAACCAGTTGAGATTTAAAGAAAAATGTCTGAAATCTGCATCTTAGTGCTGATGACATTATAAATACCTTGTACTGAACTAAATACTGTTAAAATAGTGTTTTGCAGCTTCAGTGTGTAGAATGTAACATCGATGTGCTGGTGAAATGGCTTTCCCTTAGCCTCCTTTACAAGATACCATCACTGTCATGGATTTATGTACTGCCTTGGATGTTTCCGTTACTTCAAAAGCAGATGTAAGACAGAACAAAGCTGACTTGATAAATAAGTTTTTGATAGGTTATAGGTTTTCTGATGGTGCATAAATGCCATTGAGATGGAAGATGTTGTCTTTCCTTCATTTTATTAAAGCTGGTTCTCAAACCTGTTGCCTTACTATTCGCTTTAATGTGTCTCCCAGCAACTGAAATTTGCTTTCAGGACAGGGTATTTGAATATGTAACGTCTGACTGATTTACACAGTTAATAATTGAAGCCCAAGGAAAGAATAATGTTTTAGTTCATAGCCCATGTTGTTTCAGTAGACAGCTTCTTAAGAACCATGCACTCTCTTAGCCTTACATTCTTGTCTGCATTCATAGAAGTTGTGTTTCTGATGTAGTCTGATAGAAAGCTGTGCTTTTGCTCACCTTTACTTAATTACATACTAATGTCAGTTAAACTGGAAATTCACTGCACATACTTTGTAGTAGAATGAACATCTCCACAGGGTTTAGAGTAATGATGTTCACATTTTCTGGAGTTATGGTTTCTTGTCTTGCATGTGGATGTCCCATCCCTGGAGGTGTTCAAGGCCAGGTTGGACAGGGCCCTGGTGGCAACCGGCTCATGATAGGGGGTTGGACCGTGATGACATTTAAGGTCCCTTCCAACCTAAGCCATTCTATGATTTCTTGCTCCCACATAGATGCTTTGCTCCTCTTAATTTTTCAGTCTTTTTTTGTAGTCTTGGAATAAGACTAACCAGCTGATTGGCTGGCTCCCAGCCATATCAGGTTCCTTCTCAGCTTGTACTTAGTCTAATTTGACAGTTCTGCCTTTAGGCACAAGAATAGTTTTGTTTGCTGGCTTAGAACTTTCCACGTTAAATAATAAACACAAAGTCTTGTTTTATGTATAAAACACTGTTTTGAAACCTCTGTTTTTTATAGACCAAGGAAACTGCTCTGTTGAGCAGCATTCTGATTTTTGGCTTGGCTACTAATTCTGTTGATTTTTGCTTTAAAAGTGGTTTATACAAAGTAGGACAGTACACCTTATGATGAGCAAATGGACATTTTTTTTCTTTTAATTTCACATATTTTCATTTTCCTCTGTTCTCTACTTTGCTATCAAATGCTGCACTGAAAGAGAAAGCGCTTTTTGCATTTCCTGTAGGAATTATCAGCTGAATTACTGTAATAGAGACTTATATGGAGAATAGTATGGGTACAAGAACACTGATTAGTCGAACGTATTACTCAACTTTGCATAATCTTCATGTCTGTTCCTTCATATTGTAGTGTAGAATAATCACTGCCCATTTATTTTGCTTTAAGTGAATCTCAGTAAGTGATGGTCACTGCTTTAAATAAATAATCAGTTCCTGTTAACTGTATGAAACATTGCACTTTCATATGTGAAAAGGCCATGAGCCCTCAAGTACATATGTGAATATGTATTCAAGTGAATATTTACATTCATCCTTTCTTGAAGATGCACTTGTCTCCAGACAGTATCGGTGTTTTTGCTTATTGTGTTTTCTCCTCTCTCAGCTCCCTTTCCAGCAGCAATCTAGTATTATAAACCAGTGTAAAAACAAAAAAAAATTGTTCACATACGTAGTACCTCTCAGTCATTTAGTGTGAAGAGCCTTCCTGGGCATGAAACTAAATTCTGATGGATTTAGAGTATTAATATTGCCCACTTCATACAGTGTATGATGACTGTTCAGTGTGGTAGAGATAAGCTAATTCACATTCAGGATTTCTGTATTTGAGTTGCGAGGCTAACTGCATTTCTCCTTAACTAAGTAGAAAATAGAATATTCTCCTTGCAGGACATATTTTTCTTTCGTTCAGTAGGAATCCAACCTAGGTAATCTTGACTTTGGAATTATACTGTAATGTATTCATTTTACTTCTGTCACATTGAAACTCCTTCTGGATTTAAGCATGTTAGATCTAAAAGCATAATCCAGGTTGACCAACTGTAAGGTTGAAATATTTACGTAGAGGGTTCCTTGACTGAGTTCCTTGTAGGTTGTTCACTGAGACTGCAGTCTTCACACAACTGACCTTGTGTTGTGAGGGTAAACTTTATTCTGTTGTTTGTCTTGCTTGGCATAAGATTGTACAAAGGACTAATAAGAATGAAGATCTCAGATCTTTAAAACTGCACTGCAGAGGAGTTTTAAGTATCTGGATTTGAAATTACAATTCCTCCAAACCCACTCAGCAGTTTCCAAATTCCTGTAGAAACCTCTTTTCCTTGTTTTCCCCAAGTTGAAGAATAGTCTTACGTCTTCTGTGGTGGAGTCTTTAAGAATCCTGATCAGTAGGTTTGCTCAAACTATTGAATAGAGTATGCGTTGCCTAGAAGAATCCTTTTTCAGATGGATGTCGTTACTAACACTTTCTCAGAGAGAAGGGATAGTGAGAGAGCTGGGATGAAGGGGCTGATAGAGAGGAAGAGTGCATTACTTGGCATTACAAAAATTACGTAACTCTAGCTGAAGAGAACTTTCTCTTCTGTTAGCCACTGAAGTCTGCAATTAGGAACTAAAAGGGAGAATAGCAGAGATTACTGTGATGATTTACTAAGAAGTTAAAGAAAGAAAGAATTTTCCAGACTCTTGTTTACCTGTGCTTAATAAAGTGTGAAATAATGAATTAGGACAGATTGCTTATTAAAAGGCAACAGCTTAGTCAACAGTAACTGTTGTCATGAACTACCAGAATGAAGTGCAGATGTCTTTAAAATTTCAGGTCCAAGCTGAAACCAAAGCTTAGTGATTAGTTTGTAATTGCTTTTGCAATAAGAGAGTGTATCATTTCTACAAGTAACTGACATGTCATTCGGTCCTACCGTAATTAAAGAATGTTAATAAGACATGGCAGGCAGTGCTCTGCTGAGCAATTGTACCAATTTATGTAATGACATAAGACAGGATGAATGCAGGGTAGATCTGCAAATGACCAGCAAAAGCAGAGAAGTCTGGGAAATACTGAAATAGCGGAACTATGTGAGTATGTAATTGAATTGTGATATCTATTAATACCATTGTAGACAAGAAAAATGCAGAGTGACTCAGCAAAGACTAGGGGATTATTACATGTAAGAATATTTGTGGTCTCCTGGACGGATGACTGCTTTTGGCCAGAAGCTGGTTCACAGAGTACAACAGCAGTACGCTGTAGTACTTTAGCACTGTCAAAGAATCACGTAAAAATCGGTGTGGTGCATTTTCAACTGCTGGTTTTCTGCTTCTGCATATATAATGTGAAGTTTTTCCTGCCTGTACCAAGCACTAGGAGTTGGTAGATCCAGACTGGCTTTCTCATCTCGCCATCCTATTCCAATATATTCATTTAAGTTCATACAATACTGATGAGACGCTGCGTCTGTAAAATTTCATGTTGCTCTTAACTAGAATGACTTTGTCTCAGATCCAGTACTCCATGAAATAGAATTAGAATTAAGGCTTGCCTTTGCTCTCATTTTCACAAGGCCATAGGTTTGTGGCTTAATTCAATGGACAGTCCTACAGCGAGTCAGACCAAGAAAGTCCCTTTTTTTCGTCCAGCCATTATAGCCTTTGACCAGAATTTTACTTCTAATACTTCCTGGCTCAAATCTACATTAAATGGAGCTGGGAAACCATGATCTGTATAGACCGTCAGAAACAGGAGCACAGCAGGGAAGGGAAAAGTTAAGCCACCAAAGATCTCATTAATCCTTTCCACTAAATATTATTCCCAGAGCTCCTCTAAGTTCTTTTGTTTATTTCCAGAGGCCATTTCACTTTCCAGTTTCTGGTGCTACTGAAGGAGTGCATGTGAAATTCTGATGCAATCAAGGCATCGTCTGATAAATTAGCAAAAAATAGGCCAGCTCCAAGTGTGTTTGGCTTGTTAGTGGAACCACATCATTTTCTTTTGGGGGTTAGGAGAAGGTTATTGGCAAATCAAGGAGGCAGTTCAAAGTTTTTATCTTTTTCCATCACTGCACAATTATTCCTTAAAGCTAGTGCACAGATAAACTTGTTCCTTGGTGTTGATTTTGCACAGATGGGCTGTAATCAGAAGGCCAGCTCATCATATAATTTTATGAATTCTGATCAGTCTGGTAGTTACACCAATGGGAATGTCAAATACACCATTTTTCTTCTTCTTGCACTTGCTTGTTTCTGTTTGCTGAGTTGCATGACATGTCTGAAAGATATTTTGTGAGTATCTTAGTAAAGAAAAAAAACAGAAGAACTTGATCCAGGAGTACCATGACCTACTGTATTGTTTTCTTTTTTTGAGTCCCCTCTTTGTCAGCCCAAGACAAAGGTAAAGCGTCCTCGCAGAAGCTTTGCATTGTACATTTGTTCCACTGGAGTCCAGGACAGTGTCTGCATGCTCCTAAGACACGATACTTCTCTGTAAGCTGACTGCCAAAAAAACAGGCAATGCAGACCACTAACAACATCCTTAAGCTTTTCCAAAACTCGAGATTGCTCAGTAAACAAGGGGTGAAAAAAATGGCATGCAGACCTATGTGTCACCTTTCCAGATGGTTAATTCCCATTCTAGCAAGAAAAGTAGAAATTGGCTTTCTACTATAGGATGATATTTGTGCCATGCTCCCAGGTTTTTTTTGTAGGGGAAAATAGTTTTTGCCCAAAGTTAGAGAACATCAGTGCTCTGAGTGTCTGAGCAAATGTAGAAAAACAGATAGCGTGCATATTATTCAGCATAGCCATTCCTTCTGTCTTACTTTACTGTGAATCCCAAACATCACTTTATGAATGTTTTTTGCCTGCATCTGGTTTTAAAGGGCTGCAATAGAAAGCAAATTAATTTCAGAATAAATATGACCCATCTGTTAACAGGAGTCTACAGCAGTTCAGCCCTACCAGAACAAGTTTGGATATATATTCTTCTGATGCAGTAGTGTCATAATGTTCAGCAGTTATTTTGCTTAACCCTGCCTACATCCAGGCCTGTTTATTGCCACATAGCTTGTCTCAACAAAATGAGATCTCGTCCTTCCTTGGTGGCTTTCCTTGGCAGGCTTGGTTGTAACTAATGTCACCCTGTGACATCAGCCATCACACCTAAAGGGCAACATTTTCCTTGGAGAAGATGGAGCAGGAGACACTCCAGTTGTCCACAAATCTAAGATGGTTTTCTCAGTTGAGAAAACACCTTTTTCTCCCACTGATGCACCACATCTGGCAGGATGCTGCATCATGTTATGAAAAATCTCAAACACTGTTCTTCCTAAAAGTAGAAAAAATAAAGCTATTTAGTCATGAGTTTATGATCATCTGATTACTTGTGGAACAAGGAGGCACTTTAGATAGTTTTGGCGTTGATCCTTTGTTCAACTAATCCCAGTATAGAAGCAAAAATATTCTGCAGCTTTTAACACTGTGGGGCTTTTACATATTGAGGTAAGTGTCCAAGATCATATTATTGTAGGGCACACTTACATTTTCATCTGCTATTTTGTGTAGTTCCATCAAAATCAGACCTAGCATGTGACAGCTACTGAAGGAATAAATGAGTGACTGAGATCAGCTGCTATCCCATTTTGGGCCATTAAAGCCTCTCTACTACTCATTACTGCCCAGGAAATATCTCCTGCTTCAATTAGTACAGTACAGTTATATACCAACTATGGTGATTTTTTTTTCCCCTGCAAGGAGCAGTGGCTCTGCAACAAATATTGCAGCTTTTGTCAAATATAATCAGAATGAAGAAAAATATTAACTACAGAAGTCAAGGGCAAATTGTTCTTGTTCTCTTACTGAAGAGAGGCAAAAAATAGTTCATAATTACAGACAAAATTCACAATCTTTATCCCAACAGGTGAGCATGTAGGCTGTTACATTAATGAGAGGCTATATGTAAAGTAAGAGGTGCTATTCATTGTCCTTGAAGATTTGGTTATAAACAGACAAAACCTCTGTTAGGTAAGTTGTATAGTATGAGGGCCGCCTATGGTTTTGAGTGTTTTTCGTGTCAAAAGCCCTCATACACCTCACAAAAAAATGGAAAAGCTTTGCCAGGAAACAAGTTGCCCAAGAGTGTAGGGTGGCATCCAGCTGGACAAGAATGTGAAGAAATTACATGCAAAGACATTACTGTGGAAACTGTACAGAGCTTACTGTCACCCTTTCACTTAAAATAGATCATCATGGGTAGTTCAGAGAGTGGGAATTTTCTTGGTGTTCATTACTTCCCTGTTAAGAACATGTCATTCTCATGGGAGAGGTTGGTTACCCCAGCTGCCACCCTTTTGAACAAAGCCATAATGTCTCATAGACCCTTTATGTCTCTCAAAGGATGAGAGAGAAGTTGACCTTTGTTTTTACCTTATCTTCAGATTAAGTCCTCAATTATACCATACAGAGGTACAAATAGCACTGTAAAGAGATAATTGAAGCCATCACCAAAGATCCAAACAACGATGTAGGAAATTGATTTCTCCATGTAAAAAGATTCAGTATATTAACTGGACCTTTTGGTAAGTACACTGGTGATCAAATCAGTGAAGGGCAATCCAGAAGAAAGCTCTTCATATTTTCCTAGTTCAGAGGGAGAAACAAACAAGACAAATCCTGCACTTCCAGAATCCTTACATTGGATAAGATCTCTTATTCACAAAGAAAGGTTGAGAATATTGTTCCCTTGGCAAGGTTAGTAACCAGATGTGGATTGGTTCTTTCAGCCATAAATATCTTCCAAGCCAGTACTCTAATAGAAAGCTTTTTTTTTTCCTTGGGTATTTTTGCATATCTGATTGTCCTCTCTGTGTTCTCTGTTTGTCTTTCTGCCTCAGAGGAGACATGCAACCACAATCCACATCTCTCTGTACATCATCACAGAGAAACTCTCTGTGAACAGAGGCTGGATTTTGACAAAGCACTTTTAACTGACCCCTTGTTTAGTCTAAATGAAAAGCAGTTCTGACAATGGAAAGCAATGCCCATCCACCAAGAGATTTCTTTCAAACGCTGCACAGAAGTTCTATAAGCCTATCACTGTTTCCTCAACTGCAGGAAAAAGATATTTGAAAGTTCTAATGTACGAGGTAAATGTAGCTATCTTTGCCTCTGTGTAATGTATGAGTTAGTGTGATAAAGTCTAATCATTTTTTCTTAAATGTGGTGTCTGGTTGTACAATTAGGCTGTAGTATTTATTACATATTCTAGAATTGCATTAAGGTATTTCCAAGTACAATGCTGTTACATAATAAGTGTTCTAAATAGTTTTATTGTAATCCGTTTTCCTCCGTAACTTGAACTTTAAGGACATCAGCTAACTATTCATTGGAAAAGAGTTACTTCATTGCCTAGTAGGCTTACAATGAGCACATATGCTAAAAATCATAAATGGAGAGCACAAACATTCATCAGAAAAACCAGTACTATCAAAGTAAGTTGCTCTACTCACAGGTAAACAAAATTGCTTCTGATAGGCTCTTTAGCACTACCAGGCAAGTGTTTACAATTAGACCAACAGTCACATACAAAAAGAAGACCAGAACTCACGTCACTGGTGAAGGGATTCCCAGACCATACAGCACTCCCTCTACAAAAGCAGCCTAGATCCAAGAGATGGGCCCTCTTCTGCGGCTGCCCTTGTATGAGCCCAGTGTGGCTCCACCCCTTCTGAGCACATGGGCAGCACAGGTGCAAACAATTTTCAGTGCTCGCTGAGCCAGCTACACCTCTTCACCAGGTGCTCCATCACCAGCTCGAGCTCTGACCTAACAGTTCCACTACACAGGTCTACAGGAGTATGAGAGAAATCAAATAGGAAAGTGTTTGTACTGTGTGTGGCTGGGATGGAGTAAATTTTCTTCATACCAGTCTATATAGTGTGGTGCTTTGTATCTGTGGGTAAAAGAGAGTTGATAGCACATCAGCATCTTGGCTGTTGATGAGCAGTTCTTGCACAGTACCAAGGCTTCTTCTCTGACATCCCCTTGCCCCAAAGGCTGGGCTGGCCAAGAGGTGGGGAGGGCACACAGCTGGGACAGGTGGCCCTGCAGACAGAAGGGGCCTTGTGCAAAGTGTTTGTCCTGCATAACATTCTGGTTGCCAAACTGGAGAGAAATGGATATGATGGATGGAACACTCTCTAGATAAGGAATTATCTGGATTGTCACATTCAGAGAGTTGCGGTCAGCAGCTCAATGTCCAAGTGGAGACTGGTGATGAGCGGCATTCCTCAGGGATTGATGCTGGGACTGGTGTTATTTAACATCTCTGTAGGTGACATGGACAGTGGGATTGAGTGCACCCTCAGCAAGTTTGCAGATGATACCAAGCTGAGTGGTGCCGTTAACACACTAGAGGGAAGGGATGCTATCCAGAGGGACCTGGACAAGCTTGAGAGGTGGGCCCTTGCCAACCTCATGGAGTTCAACAAGGCCAAGTGCAAGGTCCTGCACATGGTTTGAGGCAATCCCAAGCACCGGTACAGGTTGAATGGAGAATGGCTTGAGAGCAGCCCTGAGGAGAAGGATTTGGGTGTGTCAGCTGATGAAATATTCAACATGAGCCAGCAATGTGTGCTTGCATCCCAGAAGGCCAACTGTATGCTGGGTTGCATCTAGAGAAGTGTGACCAGCAGATTGAGAGAGGTGATTTTGCCCCTCTACTCTGCTCTCATGGGACCTCACCTGGAGTGTTGTGTCCAGTTCTGGAGCCCCCAGTGCAAGAGGGACATGGAGCTGTTGGAGCAGGTCCAGAGGAGGGCTATGAAGATGATCAGGGGGCTGAAGCACCTCCCTTGCAACTACAGGCTGAGAGAGCTGGGCTCTTCAACATAGAGAATAGAAGGCTCAGTGGAGACCTTATAGCGGCCTTCCAGTACCTGAAGGGGACACACAGGAAAGCTGGCGAGGGACTTTTTATAAGGGCATATAGCGACAGGACAAGGGGAAATGGCTTTAAACTGGAAGAGGGTAGGTTTAGGCTAGATATTAGGAAGAAAATCTTTATTGTGAGGGTGGTAAGACACTGGAACAGGTTGCCCAGTGAGGTTGTGGATGCCCCCTCCCAGGAAGTATTCAAGGCCAGACTGGATGGAGCTTTGAGCAACCTGGTCTAGAGGGAGGTGTCCCTGCCTATAGCAGGGGGTTGGAACTAGATGATCTTAAAGGTCCCTTCTAACCCAAATCATTCTATGATTCTATGATTCTATACCATACCATATGGTGTTGTACTTAGCAGTCAAAGCTGAAGGAAAGAACAAAGATGCGGGCATATCGATGGCTATGGTATTTGCCTTCCCTAATAGCTGTTTTGCATGCTGAGGGCCTGCTTATTGGGAAGTGGCTGGACATCTGGCTGCTGATGGGAAGCAGTAAGTGAATTCCTCCCTTTCTTTTGTTTGCATGTGAAGTTTTTGTTTTCCTTATGAAACTGCCTTTGTCCTTATCCACAATTCTTGTTAGCTTCCTCTGTATTCTCCCTGGGCTGTGGGAGAGGGGAGGGTGAGTGGTAGGGTGGGTGGGTAGTTGCTGGCCAAGATCAGGCCACCACAGTACAACAAAACTGAATTTTAAATGATTTAAATGATTTTAGAAACTATGTTTTAAGACACCTTACTGGAAATTAAATATAAAGAGGCTTCATTTTTCAAAGGTGACCTGTTCAGCAGTCTTTGAATATCAGGACCATCGCAAGTGGGCATGCAAAATCTTTCTTAGCACATCTTAGGCATGAGTATGTAAAGCCACTCCCACCAGCTGCTAAACTGATCTGTGTGCACTGATATTTGAATGCCAGTGTGCACCATATAACACAAGTAACAAAAGTAAGATGGGCAAGGATCAGAGTCTAAAGATCTTCCTCCTGATGCTAAAATAAAAAATTGCAGGATTATACAAAAGGTTGTTAATGGTGGTTACTTTTGTGTTATGGATTTGTTCTCCACCTATTTTGTAGCAATAAAACACAATCTTTCATAACTTCTGCAGTTTCTTATTTTTTCAAATGCAAATAATCATTACAGTGGTCTACATTACCACAGATACACAGCATCATTTTCTGCCTTCTTGAGATCCAGTTAAACACTTGCACTGAATATTAAAGTTTCTGCTTATCACTGCATTGATGTAAGTTTCAAAATTCAGTGGCTGTGCCATTAGTGTAACTGACTGACAGGACTAGAGTATAGCATGATCATGTTTAACAGTGGATGGGGAAGGTGCTCATTGCTGGGACTTGACCCAGTTTATTGTCTTTGCTAAGTTGGATCAGTGTTGGTGGTCTATACAGAAGAGCCTAAATGTTTTTTGGTGACTCGATAATGTGAGTTCAGTGCTGGCTTCAAAAGAGTAGGCAGATATGTAGCAAGTTTGTCCTCAGTAGTACTTTACTCATTGTTCCTCAGAGTTCATTTACATATTTATTAGAAAATACTATGCAGAAAATCTTTGTTATGAATTATATAATCTGAAAAGATGAGGAAGAAAATCTGTATTACTGTATTATTTACTGTAATGTCAGTAAAACAACCTGCTATGGAAGAGAATATCTGATTTTACACTTCCATGCTGCTGTAATAGCGGCCAATGATATCAGAACTTAAAAAATCAATAAGGTTTGAGTAACTTTTTACAACTGGTGGTCAAGGAAACTTTCAGTAACTTCAGTGGGGAAAACAGTGCTGTAGTGACCTATATTAATAGCAAAGAAAAACGGAATAGCAGAGGGGTGAATTCTTGGATAATGCTTTCCTCATACCTGAAAGTCACACCAGCCTGTTCAGTATGACATTCGGCTTCCGTCAGTATGAATCTGTTCCCTGAATCTTTCCGAATTTCCTAATCTGTGGTCAAAATGCCCTTGAAGAGGTCGTATGAGAAATCAGATTGTCTTGAACTGCTAGTGGCCAAACTTATCAGTATATGCTTAAAAGATTAGGTAGGGAGCTTTTGATGAAAGCTGGGGGCTGGAATTTTTTGTTCATATTCTTTCAATAAAGCTTTCTCTGAAATCAGTCAGTATCTCAGCGTGTGAGGATAGGTCACTGTGCCTTCTCTGCCACTAACAGTTGAACTAGACACACTATTAAGTCATAACTCAAGGTAAATGTAGTCAGAAAAAGTATGTCTATCTTACACTGCTCATCAAAGTTTCCCCGACAGTCTTCGAAAATATTTGACTTAACTTTAATGGTAAAATCCCTACATGACTTTTATGATATTAAAAGAAAACACATTACTTTAATCTTGTATCTCTCCTGACTGAAAGGGCAGAGTTTTGTCTCATGGGAAGCTGGAAATTAGCACAATGCTATTAGTGTATTAGCCTTGTACCTAAGAAAAAAACTCACTCATCTCATGGATCAAACAGAGGGCACTGGCTTCCCAAATGCTAATTGAAAAAGTATCTGAAACAAAGATTGTCCGATGCATCCCTTTCAAAGGTATGTAAGGGAGGTATATGGGGCAGAGAGCATGAAATCAACATTCATGAATGCATAGATTGCTCTTTGCTGTTAACAGTAATATTTGCTTTGTATTTTTATTTTTTTCTTCCCCAGACAAGTCAAGGGCAGGTAGTACTGAAAGAAAAATTACAGTTGATTGATTTCAGCTGAAAATGCCAGAGCATCCCTTTTCCAAAACTGAAAAAGGATGGAGTATTTTAATCAAGATTTCAGTCTCAGACCTAAAACATTTCTGTACCCTTTAACAAGGGCAGAGAGTACCCTGTTGACGTAGTTCTCCTGGCTTTTTTTCAGGCAGTAAATACGTAGATCGCGCTGAAAGTAATGCCTCCTATTTATTTCCATGGAGACTATGACAGATACAAAGAGAACAAAAACACTGTTTGATAGAGCAAATTCTCACCTACAAAACATTATTTTTCAACATAGTCACCACCATTAGCTATGCATTTTCACCAGCAGTGAACAAGAGTCTGCGTACCAGGCTTGTAAAAATCTGCACCGGGGGAGGTAGAATCATAGAATCATCAAGGTTGGAAAAGACCTCTAAGATCATCCAGTCCAACCATTCACCTATCACCAATATTTCCCAATAAACCATGTCCCTCAGTACAACATCTAAACATTTCTTGAACACCTCTGGGGATGGTAATTCCACCACCTCCCTGGGCAGCCTGTTCCAGCACCTGACCACTCTCTTGGGGAAGGAGTTTTTCCTAATGTCCAACCTGAATGTCCCCTGGTGCAACTTGAGACCATTCCCTCTAGTCCTATTGCTAGTTAACTGGGAGAAGAGGCTGATCTCTACCTCACCACAACCTCCATTCAGGTTCAGCTGTAGAGTGAAAAGGTCTCACCCAAGCCTCCTCTTCTTCAGACTAAATAATCTCAGTTCCCTCAGCTGCTCCCCATAAGACTTGTGCTCCAGACCCCTCACCATCTTCATTGCCCTTCTCTGGATGTGCTCTAGAACCTTGATGTCTTTCTTGTAGTGAGGGGCCCAAAACAGTACTCAAGGTGCGGCCTCACCAAGGATGAGTACAGAGGGATGATCACTTCCCTGCTGCTGGTGGCAACACTATTTCTGATACAAACCAGGATGCTATTGGCCTTCTTGGCTACCTGCGCACACTGCTGACTCATGTTCAGCCGAGTGTTGACCAATACCCCCAGATCCATTTCTTCTACACAGTTTTCCTTTCACTCTGCCACATGCCTATAGCTTTGCCTGGGTTTTTGTAGCAAAAGTGCAGGACCCACCACTTGGTCTTGTTGAACTTCATCCCACTGACCTCAGCCCAACTATCCAGCCTGTCCAGATCGCTCTGTAGGTGACCTGCTGTTCACAGCTGCTATGATGCCATTGCTGCTGAAACACACCAGTCACCACCTCACTGTGCTGACATCCACTGTTTGGTCTCCATAAACATTCAGAAAGTGTCAATGAACATCAATGGGTGCAATTTTTCTGCATGGAGGAATTTATTGACGCACCTTTTCTTCATATATACTTCCATGTCAGGTGCCATTTTGTCAGACTGCCCCTCTGCTGTCATCTATCACATGTCAACAAAATCGTGGACCAACATCATAAAATAGGATGCATTACTTTTGGAGCAGTCCTTGTAGAAATATGCTGAACAAATATGCCATTTCTCCTTACGTGGTTGTGTACAAGCATCTAAATGTGAATATTTACTCTCACCCTTAGCTTCCCTACACACAGCAGCCATTTAGCATCAGGTAGCCACCAGTTACATGGGGTGCTACAACTTCCTGTGGGAGATTTTGTGCTGTTGCAGCTCAGTTACAGACATAGAAGGCAAGTGTTTTACACAGGAACATTTCTAGCCATGCAGCTGCAACAAGGTGTGCCAGGCAAAATGTAAAGATGAAACACCTCAAATTGACATTTCTTTTCTTTACTAGATGAAAAAAAAGAAATTGGAGTTTGGACTTTCTGCCACAATTTTGTGCATTTCTAGCCTTCAAATGCAGAGCTGTAAAAGGATAATGATATGACATATGAGTATATTGTTTACAGCTTCCTATTCCTGATCTCACTGCCATCCCTCTCACTTTGAGGGATGTATTGTGTCCTGTTATGGGAAGGGAAGAGAGAGCTTGTCTTTCTAACTGTTGCATCTTGTGTGACGTATTTCTTATTGCACTTTTACTGAGCTTGGAATTGCTTGAGGTGAAATAGAGCATCAGGCTATAAACATCAGCAACAAACCCATAAATATGGCCTTCACTGATGTGTTGAAAGAGATGCCTACTGCTTACTGAACAGCCTTAGGGCCCAAACACTCAGGGCAGCCCATTTCAGGCCCACTGGGAGGCAGGGGCTGAAACCTCCCAATTTCTCCCCAAATAACCTTGCTCCTCCAACTACAGGACTGCCATCAACGATGCTCTTTTGCTGAAGCTATACCAAAGCCAGCTCTCTGAAGCTGGAAAAAAAGCATGCAAGTGGAAGCCATGATTCCTTAATAGTAGCAGCTGATTAAGATCTTCATCTGAGATAGGAGGAGCTGCTGTTTTTGACCTCTTTCTCTGGAAAAACTGTTTTATCTTTGGATTAGAAACATCAATGAACCACGGAGAGGTCAACAGTTTTTCTTCTTGAATGAATATACAGTCGTTCAGGCAGCAAAAGGGTTTAATTAGGTCTGGGCCAGGAGAGGAGGAACAGATGGGTGTCATCACTGTTCCTCTGCTGAGGGGGGCCACCTCACTCCCTTCATCACCTTGCTGACACCCTTAGAGTTAGCTCACACCCTTGCCAACTGTGCTGTGCTTCCCTAAATGAATGCATCTGTGTTCCTGTTAAGAGACATAGTGCATTAGTAGCCACACATCAACAGGTAAGGTCAGTTGTATTTATTTTATTTGTGTGTAAAAAATTGTGTAAAGTAGCAGAACAGCTTTGGTTTCTAAGGCTGTAGTTTGGCTTCGGGTTCCCTTAGCAGCTCTTCTGGCTGCCACAGTTTAGGTTTCCCATTGGCCATTTTCACCTCCTAATTGAATTACACAACTTTCTATGTAGATACACAGACCAGAACCAAAACATAGCAGGCAAACAGCCATCCTTTTAATAATTTACTTTTTTAAAACTTAGAACTGCTCTGTGATTCAGTTTGCCATATGGCTTCCAAGTGTTCCTGCTGGTATTGCTGGTGCAGAAAGCAGACCGAGAAGTGAGGGCTGCTGAAGGGATCTTAGTGGAAGTAAATGGGATTCCAGTCATGCCATACTGCATGCATACTTGTTTCATGGTTGCATTTTCCAGTGTTCAATTGCAAATGATGATTTTCAGATAACTTCAGGTAACCAAATCCCAAACCAATCAACAAAAAAATAACCTCCAGATCCCAAACCTTCAACGCATCCTCATGACTGTAGACTGGAAAACATATAGGGCAAGGTTTTATAAAATGGGTGCCTGGAGTTAGCCTTTGAAATTGATATTTAATAACCTCCCAAAATGTCCTGAATTTCAAAAGTAATGATCATACTTCCATTAATGAAAATCTTTTCTGGAATTTCTTTTGGAAAAGAAAAAGCAATTCAATGATTGCTGAGGACAACATCAATAAACACAATAAAATAAGAACAAGAATAAAATAAAAAGAGAGCTGAAAGGATAGGAAGAAAACTTTTTAGATAGGGCTAGAATATTAAGATACAATATATATTTTTTTTATTGACTGCCTGTAATAGTCACACACTTACATGAGAAAAAGTCTCATCGCAACTATGAGTAACTGAGACATTAGTTTGCAGTATTAAAATTGGCAAGGACCTCAGTTGTACCTTCCACTGAATCAAACTTCCTGAACTTCTCACTGCATCCTTTAACTCACAGGCGTGGGTCTCCGTAAGAAATTCCCATGGCCTTCCTGGTGTTCCCTGACACTTTATGAGCTCACTAAGTTAATCTCAAAGCAAGAAGACAAGGATCATCTAGTTACTAGGAAATTCACTGTCTTTTAGGAAGACTCTAATGAAGATGAAGATGTATTTTTTTTGTTAATTGATTGAATCATCTCTCATATTAACAATTCTGTAATAATATTAAACTTCCATTTGCCTTTGTATTTTAATCAATTGTATTATTTATAATTTTATAACTGCAATTTTCTGCTAGTCTTGTTTAATATGCTGAGAACAGAATTTTACAAATCTTAAAAAGAAAATTATGGCTTTTATTTTCATTTTCTCATTATTATTGTTACTACGTTAGTAGGAGTTCATCTATCTTTCAGCACTGATAACAGTACTGTTTGCAAACCTCAAATTAACAGAACATACTGGATGAGATAATCCATTTTCCCTAGTCTGCTTCTCACTATAAATGAAGGCAAAGCTCCAACTGTTCTACACTTAGGGCTCTTAAACACTTTGTGTTTCCTGTTTTTCAGAAGTGATGGAATCATTGAACTTGATAATGTCAGTACCACAGGTCAATATAAATTCTGTTTCTAAAATTAAGATGTGCGTTAATAAACTATATTTCTTTACCATTTGCTAGAAATGAGGCTCCTTTTTTTTCATCCTATTCTTCAAATAAATGCCCGTGAACTTTCTCTGCCTGCAAATTTATTCTTTTGAAAAAAATCAGGAGGCAAGAGCTTACATATATTTGCATACATATATATTTGCTTTTATGTATTAGTATAAATACAAGCTGGCTACACTGCTATTGCTCTCCCTGAAGCCAAAGTTAGTTCTTTGCTACTCCTTTGTGTGTATACAAGTAGGTGTTCAGACCTTAGCTGCTCCCCACTGGCTTTTGGGGAACTTCTTGTATGAACTGGTCATTGACCTTCTGGGACATACCAACAAAAATATGCATGTTTTTCCAAATCAGAGCCATGTTCTGTGTCTCTGTGACATCACTGACATTAACAAAGTCTTGATAATAAACATAATTCTTGCTGTTTAAACCTCTCGAGCAGCTTTGCTGGTGGCTCTCCTTGTCCATGAGTGAATACAAGAAGTACAAGCACAGTAGCTATCAATAGTGGGCCATGGTGTTTTTGTGGAATCAAACTGCTGCTCCAAATGTGTCTTATATGGTACACCAACTTCTGTCATGCTGTTCTACTGTAAGGTTACACGTCTGCATCTTCCCTCCTAGATCCCCTGTGATTTCCTTGAAGAGCTCTCAAGCTTTCTGTCTGTCAGTCTAGAAGACCATGAAGGCTGGCAACTCAAAATAGATTCAAGGAAAAAGATTGCTTTTATTAAAGCTTCATTTTTTAATAAAAAATTTTGAGACATCTCTCTTTCGTCCCCCAAATGGAAACATTTCACTCCCACCTTTCAGCTGGCCATAAACTGCTTTCTTCTTTTATATACTTTGAGGTGCATTTGTTGCATTCAGCATTTTTCATCAGCACAAAGCTCACTTTTTTGAAGATGCAGTTTTTCACCAATCTGTGATGTCTATCCAGCAGTGACCTCCACACTGCAGTAATAGAGGAGCTCATCAAGAGGGGGTAAAAAAGACTGTAGACGCCAAGAAATTTCTTCTTTTATTTAACAATAATTAGAGATAGCATGCAGCAATAGAGTTCAATGGAGAAACTATGGCACAGTTCGGCTTATCTCTTGAAGAAATTGATTTTCCAAATGGTCCAATAGCAACTGATTTCTTGGAGACACAAGTCTGCCATTCCTTCTAACTTGAATGATTAACCCATGCCGTGGGCTTCCTTGGGTTTTTCTCATCAACGCAAGAGCATGATCTAGAGTCTACCTTCTCTTTGAAATCATGCTGTTCTTTTGTTTTCTGATTTTTTCCTCAAATAATAGTGGCTTAGGCACTAAATATAGCCAGGCACATGGGGCCTGCTGTTTGGTATTTTAAATGCCATGAATTTGGGGGACTCATGAGAGTTACTTGATATTTGTATGCCACTGCACTGTGGCTAAGGCTGATGTTGGAGGCAATGCTTTAGTGTAAACTAGTTTAGTTTCTCACTGGTACAACTGAATGCACTGGTTACTTCTGTATGAAGACAGTATTCTGGGTTCAAACAATGTACTGACTTCTCTCCTTTCTCAAGATCTGTGTGTGACTAACTTCATTTACCATTATTTTTTCTTTTGATATGTTTGGTTTGAGCTGTAACGAATTCCTGCATTTTTACTTCTTTACAGGTGAAAGCTAGAAGAGAAATAATTTGTACTTCTGAAATAATGTTTTTTTCTTTTTTTCTTTTTTTTTTTATTTCTTTCAGGATACAGTGGTTAAAAAATATCCTGACAGTAAAAAGATATACTCTTGTCATGGTTTTATGATTTTTGGTTATTGGTATTCCACATCATAACATCATGTAGTGAATGTACCTGGTTCTCTGAAGAGAAGGACTACTACATTCCCCATGATACTTTGCTCCTCTGTCACCATTTTCCAGCCGGAGGGAAAAGATAAAAGCTCGCAGTATAAAAACTTGCAGATCACAAGACCTCTTTTTTTTTTTTTTTTCTTTACAAAGAGGGGCTAGCAGCAGCCAAAAAAAAAAAAAGTTTACAAAAAGTGTACAAAAAGTTTACAAAATATCCCAGAGTATTGGCAGTCCGCCTGGACTTTTCAAGGTCACGTCTGCAGTTACAGCACCTGCAGTTTCGATAACGAAGCTTTCCGAGAGCAGAGAAAGATTCATCCTAAGAGCTAAAAAGCAATCTTAGCTTTGTTCTAAAAACTAAAAAAGCAGAATTTTGCCCTTAATTTTGCCTCAGTCTTGCCCTTTGCATTCTCCACCAAAAAATGTCAATGGTTTACGGGCGTTCGGCCCGGTTCCATGACGAAGGGGACGGGGGACCCATGGGCCCACACCCCGGGAAAAAGGAAAAGGGAAAAAGGGTAAGGAGATGGCCCTGAGAGCAAAGAACAGCGGCAACAATCTGAGGAGAAACAAACTAATTTACTAAAATAAGATATCGGAATGCAAAACAACACGCTATAATACAATATAATTACAATTTAAGCTGATAAATCCAATACAGAGAGAGAGAATGTCCCAAAATCAAGGTAGGCCTTACTCTACTACCGATGATAAGACAGCTGGAGAGCGAGGTGCTGCCAAGACGAGAGACGGCGGAAAAAGGGACGAGGTCTCGTGATCTGCAAGTTTTTATACTGCGAGCTTTTATCTTTTCCCTCTGGCTGGAAAATGGTAACAGAGGAGCAAAGTACCGTGGGGACTGTAGTAGTCCTTCTCTTCTGAGAACCAGGTGCATTCACTACATGATGTTATGATGTGGGATACCAACTAACTGAAAATCATAAAACCATGACAACTGTATATTGCAAGGCTGCTTTATTAGCACAGAAAATGTAGTGGAAAAAGGGCTTGACAGAAATCATTTCAGATCTGAGCAAAGTGGTTACGATTTGATTCTTATACTGTATTTATACACCTCATTTAATAGGAAGTAACTGTATTTTTACCAGTCTATACAGAGTGAGGAAAGAACCTGTATTTCAGTGCAGAGATGTTAGAAATTCCTCTGAAAATGAGAAATGTTGATATAGCTGTCATGGTATTCTTGAAAATTGTCTGGCCTGCATGTATATTTACATTTAGTCAAAGAGCACACTGAATCAGAGAGATTGGCACTTGCTTAGTTAGGAACTGCAAGCACACACTGCTGCATTTACATTGTCTGCATCCTCTTGAAGTTGCTCTCTAGCCTCTTTTTCATCTTTCAATACCCATGTTGGGCTAAATTACCAAAAACTGACTGCAAGAATAGTTTAGAACTGCGAGACACTGAATTCTCAGGGATCTCAACTCAAACCAAGCACCCAGCCCAGGACTGGGAGAGCAGTGCTCCCAGGGGTGGTTGCCCGCTGTAGACTTGTGCTCATCTGACTGCAAGGAAGAGGGAAGTGAGCAGCTGCTCAGGAGATCTATTTAGACCACAAGTTCATAAATACCTAAAAATCAGATTTATTTTAGGTCTTTCTGAGTTATATGCGATTTTTTTGTACTCAGAAAGTGTAAAAAGTGCAGAAGACTCCCAGAGAAGGCTGAATTCTGAATATGAAGGTAGGATATTATTCATCAGGATTCACTGAAGTGGCTGTGACCATTCCATAAAATATAAATGCCCAAATAACAAAATCCCACTGAGGAGCTGAATTATACAACAAATTAGCAACATTTTATATATTGTATGATTCTGATGCACAAGTATTTTAAGAAACAAGAATAATATGCTCTTAAAATGTCCCTTTACCATGCTCAAAGATAATCTTGCAGAAATGAGACAAGGGATATCTCGTAGTATGTAATTAAAGCATCATTTTAATAACTTTTTTTTTGTTACTAATACAAATGGATAAAGACATCAAATTTCTTTCCGGTAGCAAGAAAGTGGTATTTAAGCAAGAGCCTACTAAGTTTTTCTTTTTTCTTATTTCCCCCCTCAGTTTGTCCATTATTATACCTCTCCTTTCTGTGAGAAAGTTTCTGCAGTGTGGCACTGGTCATCTTTGCTTCTCTGAATCTGGGGCTAGCACTCCTATATGATTCAGCAGGTCTGTACTACTGACTCATCTAACAAAATGTTAGGGGATGATTCATTGCTGGAATTGGCTCCCATTAGAAGGCACATAAAGATGATTTTTTCCAAACCTCTTATTTCCCTTTTACAGTTCAGGGAGCTAGTTACGACATCATCCAGTTAAAATTACTAGGATAAGTCTTTCTAGAGTACCTTTTATACTGTACTGCAACTTTTTCAGCTTTCTCTTCTAGCATGAGAAGCAGCACTGAAAGGGTCTTAGAGTGGCCAAAAAATGATCTCAGAGTGGGCTGGTGTACTCTGGTGAAAGGGGTGATGGTGAGAAATGCCAGTGCACTCCTGAGAAGTGCGGGTGATCCTACCCTCTGACATGGCTCAGCTTGCATGATATTTGGATGTCTCTTTCAGCCTTGCTTTTCTGAGATTCTTCCTGCAAATACCATTTGAAAATTAGGGCCAGGATATATAAAAAATGTATTTACTACAATACTGCTTACTACAAAGCATTACTTTTAGGCTTTTAGCTGTCTCCTGCGTAGGGGATAGGACTGAACTACAAATGATCTATCATCACTCCATCCACTGCTTTTTATTTAAAGGCAAGAAGGATTGATGCCTTTTATTTTTGGTCAGGATTAATTGCCTGTCTTTATTAAATGCTCTGGAGCTGCTCTGAAAATACTGAGGAGATAACAGAGTGGACCTTGACGGGGCTCAGCCAATGCTGCTCAGAGCAGAGGTCAAGAGAAACAGTTGTCTGAGTCTGAGCAGTTAGAGAACATTTGTTGTGTTATAACATCTTCAAAGGCTGTGATCTTCACTTTTGCCCTGGATCCATGGATTATTTCTGAGAGCAGAGTGCAGTCTGAGAGGATACTCCATGACTCTGAAATTCTGTGCTGGTGACAGCACAGGCAAAGAGCAGACAGAGGAGAGATTTCGTAAACAGGCCAAGAGCACCGATCCAGAGCTATGTTATGAAGGACAGATATATTTTCATTGTACAGATGAAAAAAGCAACAGAAGGACGCTGGAATTAAATTGCCTCAGTGTATTAGCACAGACAGGTTGGGTAGGTTTGTGTTGGTCTCCGTGAAACCATACTCTGAACCCATTAGGATTAGCACAGATTAATAGTAGAATTCATATGAGTGTAATAAGCTCTTCTTACAGTAAATCCTTTGGGGGCACGTTGTGTCGTTGGCCTCCTTTATGCATTCATTGATAAAATCAATGCCTTGTTGTCATGAAGACGGCGTGCAATTTCACTCTTACCCTTTGCAGAAACACATTCAAACAGCATGGAGGAAACGTCAGCCCAAATATGGGGTCAAGTATGTGAATTTGGTGAGAAAACAAATGAGTGATACAGACAGGTACCCTGGTTGCAGCTGTTTTAAAGAGAAGTTCTCCCAAGTCCTGCTCTCTCAGAGCCCATGTCTGAAATAACTGGGCCAGGCTCACCAGCCAGGTTTACCTCTCATCCTGCACCCTGGTCTGAGGGACCCTGCTGCTGCTTCCCCAGCGCTGCAGGCATGTGGGCCTCCACCTCACCATGCTGCCGCTCCTGCCTCTTTCCATCTGTGGAAAGAAAACACTGCTTTGGGGACGAGAGTGGGACCTCAGTGTTCTGTGTGCTCGTGGGATCAGGCTGTGCACCAAGTTGACACGGCCCAAAGCTACGTACTCACAGTGATGCATGAAATACCATTTGCCCCAGCTTGGCCATCCAGACATAGTCCTTTTGGCCTTGGAAAATGCTGAGTGCTGACCTGCCTGCAAAGACAGACAATTTAATGAACAGAACAAGCAAGGGAGCCGAACACCAAGCTCACAAACAACTGGAAGACTAACCTATCAGTCAGGAGCCCTCCAGCTGGAAGGCTGGAAGCTTACAGCTCCTTCCTGAGAAAACCTGTGGAGAACCCGAAGATCTGACCCTGTGCCCTGCACTTACAGTCCTCAGAACTTGCTTCATAACTGGCCGCTAACTGGGTGCCCCTTCAACTACTTGCTTGTCCAACTATTATGCTCACAGCTGTTTGCTGCAGAAATGTTACCATTAAACTCCTTTTTTTTTTTTTAGTATTTCTTCATTTCATCCTCTAAAGTAAACAAACAATATCTATACCACTGCCCCAGTTTCCAGGCTAATCGTTTTTGTTTTTTTTTTTCTGCAAACTTTGTAAGTAAGAGAGTTTCTTAGTCCAGCATTGCCACTAACACCAGGCATCTGGCCTGCAGTGTCTGGGCTGTGGCACACTGTACAAAGGCTGATTCGTAATTCATATCTGAGAGACCTGACATTGCACTGAGGAATAGCAGCCAACCCATCTATGCTGATGTGTGACTTCTTTCTGGCAATCAGGTGGTCTGTCCAGAGTGCTGCAAGGTGCAGAGAGAACTACTGTGAAGGCAGCTAAGCTGAGCTGTAAGAATTTTGTTAAACTGAATGACTGAATGTACAGAGGGATTTATAAATGAGGAGATGAACCGAATTTAAGGGGAGAGAGTGTAATAAACAAAAAATTAGGGTACTAGAAGGGAAATAAGTAGAAGTGGAAAGAGTACAGCGTCTGCACAGACATTGGTAGGTATAAGAAGTGAGAAAGAAGAAAAATGTTACTTGTAGCTATATGATTTCCAGGGTCTGCAATGGGAAAATTAGAAACCATGCAAACAATAACTAATGATAACTAAGATAACTAAAGATAATGTAGGAGAACCAAAACATCCTTTACTTTGAAGAACAGAAAGAGAACTGGAGATGGGCATCCTATATTCTTTTCTTTTGAGCACAGCAAGAAACACTGAGCTCAGATTCTGTTTACTTGCTGTTCAGGTGCTGTTTACTTGCTGGCATTATCTGCTCAGATCTAACAGCTGCACTTGAGCATAGTTTTCTGCCTCTATTTTGTGGTAATTTAAATTTTTTTCTCCTTTAGCAGGGAGAAGGGGTATGCAAAGTTCACCTCCAGACTGTAACTGCGTAGTGCCAGAGGAGCCTTTTTACGCAAATGAATTGTAACATTTTTCACTATCTCCTCTGGTGCAGGGACTATTCATACATAAGAACCTTTCATACAGTGGCTCAGGTCTTTGAGGGTTTATGAAGTGAAGCTTGCGGTAACAATATACGAAGCTTCCGTGGAGTATAATAATCAGAAACACAGATTTAGCTGTATTCTATCAATAAAATCTATCAAACAAGAGAGTGAAAATGGCACATCATACAGCCCTATCATTCATGCTTTCTGGTGGTGATTCTTTAAGAAAAAAATGCTGTAGGTTAAAAATAAGCATTTGGAGTTACTGTCTACCATAGAAAAGATCCAATACTCTGATTTGTGAAAGGTGGCACTTTGAAGAAACAGAGACTTCCATCTCTGGCTCCCAGCACAGTGCACTGTATACTCCTCCTCATATGCATGGAAATCACTACTCCAGGAAGGGAGCCAGGATGCAATCATTTATTTCTTCTTTATTGTTTTTCACACAAAAGGCTTTGCTTATCTCTTCTATTAGTGGTGTGTTAGGATTGATGGTATGTTCTCTTATGAGTTTTGTGATGGTGTGCTTCCTATTCTTGCAAAACTATAACTGTGGATATAAGACAAATGTTTTTAAGAATGATAAGATAAGCCTCCCACTTTAATAATGATTTTCTGCTCTTACCTCTTCTGGAACATGAAGTTATTGATAGCGAGTATTTGCGAAAGCAGAGAAAACAGAAAAACCAACCCATATGAGATGTGCTTAGAAAGGAGCATGCCTAGTGCATTTTCCCCTTTAATGTAATTTTCCCCAAAGATATTGCAGAAAGCAAGAATTTTAAAAGCTCATAATGAGTTTTAGATCTGAATCAGTCCCGATAAAAAGAAAGACAGGCAAAGACCACTAGATGGTGGTAAAGACCGAAGCCTTTGCTAACTAGATCTGTGAAAAGAGAAGTTCAGAGGGGCAAAGGGGAGGAGGAGCCACAGTTTGAGTACTGAAGTCATTATTGCTCGGAGACTATAAAAGGGCAGTTGCACAGTAAGTAATTTATGCGTGGTCAGCCTTGACTCTATGGATTTACTCTTTCATTTTCCTCTATAATGTCATCCGTCCCCACCAAGGAATCCCCAGCCCCAGATGTCGGGTGAGGAGAGGCTGAAACTTGTGCTCTCTGGAGGAAAGGAGATGAAGAGGAAGAGCAGCTGAAGGAGCAGCTCTGGTAAATAGGTACAGTGAATTCTTGATTGAAAATGAAAGGTTATGTTTAAAAACTGGAAATGATTTTGCCCGAGGAGCTTTGAATTTTACTTGCAACAAGTGATTGACAATCAGCTGTAAGAGTCTGTAGGCTTACAGCTTGCTGTGAATATTCTCCTTACCAAAAGAAAAAAAATACTCATTATCTGGAATAGAAAACTTACTGCTATGCCAGAATTCCCTCCTGCTGATTCTGTAACCTCACTGTATCCCGGAATGTATGCATTTGCCTTGGTTAGTGGTTTAATATTATGCTCTTAAAATGAGCTTGTTAGTATTGCACAGACAAACTGTTTATAACACAGATTGTGCAAACTTAAGAAGTACGAAGTTCAGGAAGCATGTGAATCTTTTACTGAAAGTGTTCAATTCGTATTTGTGGCAACACTTCAACTTCTGTATATTGCATTCCAGTGATGAGGTTCTGCGCAGTGTAATGCTTTTCTCCTGCATTTCTGGGCTCTGAGAACCGAAACTCTGCAAACTGTTGATTTGTGTCCGGCAGAATTTCCAGGACATTTTTCTCACTTCTGGGAGACCGAATAGGATAAACTAATGTACAAAAGAAGAGTGCATGAATCTCTTCATTAGTTTGTGGTTTTAATTTCCCAGTACGGATAAGCAGAAAAACTCTGAGCCAAGTGGAAGTTAATTTAGAATCAGGAGAGGAATATTGTGTGGAAGGGGCAGGATGTGTACAAGCCAAATTAAATAGAAATGGTTGATATTTGTTTTGTCAACTTCTGCCTGTTCTTGTGATGGTGTATTTTTTTTGGCAGGGTCTTTTGCCTTTTGGAAAATGCATTTACCACACTCCTTGGCAAGTCCCTCAGAGAGAACAGAAAGTGTTTGCTTCCAGACATGAACACATCCTCTCAACTGTATGTTTCTGAACTAAACCTGAGTGCCTTTGGCAGCAACTTTACTGTGCCTACTGTCAAGAGCAAGTCGTCACCATGTGAGCAAGTGGTCATTGCAGCTGAGGTGTTCCTAACCCTGGGCATTGTAAGCCTCCTTGAAAATATCTTAGTGATATGTGCAATAGTTAAGAACAAGAACTTGCATTCACCCATGTATTTTTTTGTTTGCAGTTTAGCAGTGGCTGACATGCTGGTTAGTGTGTCTAATGCTTGGGAGACCATAACAATATACTTAATAAACAATAGGCACATAATTATGGAAGATGCCTTCATCCGTCATATAGACAATGTCTTTGATTCATTGATCTGCATATCTGTGGTGGCTTCCATGTGCAGTTTGCTGGCGATAGCAGTAGACAGATATATCACTATCTTCTATGCCCTGCGTTACCACAACATCATGACAGTGAAAAGATCAGGGCTTATCATTGCATGCATTTGGACCTTTTGCACAGGCTGTGGCATTATCTTCATTCTTTATTATGAATCAACTTATGTTATAATTTGCCTCATTACTATGTTTTTTACCATGCTGTTCCTCATGGTCTCACTGTACATCCATATGTTCCTCCTGGCTCGTACTCACGTGAAGAAAATAGCTGCTTTGCCTGGGTACAACTCTGTCCATCAAAGAACCAGCATGAAGGGAGCCATCACTCTGACCATGCTTCTCGGCATCTTCATTGTTTGCTGGGCTCCATTCTTCCTCCATCTCATCCTGATGATCTCCTGCCCTCAAAACCTCTACTGCGTTTGCTTCATGTCTCACTTCAACATGTACCTCATTCTCATTATGTGCAACTCAGTGATTGATCCCTTGATCTATGCCTTTCGTAGCCAGGAAATGAGGAAGACTTTCAAAGAGATAATTTGTTGCTATAGTCCGAGAATGGTCTGTGGGTTATCAAACAAGTATTAGGAAAACAAAACCAGGGAAGAGAACTGAAACACAGCATCTTGCATCACCTTGTTGTTCTGCTGAGAGGCCTATGGAACATCTTTCTCTAGCCAGCTGTCAAGATTTTTGTGGCAATCAGAAACTGTTGTTTTTTTTTTCATATGATTTGACTTTTCTTTCCCTCCATGCACCACTCTCATACTGATGGTAGGAGCTACTCTGTGCATCTACACTGAGGGGAGAAAGAATATTTTGCATCTCATTTACTCTACTGAAGACTCCGGATCTTACATGAGGACTGCACAAGGAAGGTGTTATTATTTCCCTTTCTGCCAAATGTGGCGAGCATGACCTGCTATGTAAATAAGCCCATCAGTGTCCCAATACATGTTTCTCTTTATATCTTTATCTCTCTAGATACAGCGCAACTCATTTTGATGCCTAGAATTATTTTTTTTTTCTGCTTTCTTCCAAAGGGATAAAATCAGAAAAGTAGCTCCAATTATCGGGGTTCATGTACCTCACTCAACAAAGTTAAGGTCAATATGTATGCATGCATCAGCAGTCTTCTATTCTGGTTGTGACGGTTACTGTCATAAAATGTGTGGTATATAAGAAGAAAACATTGCAACAAATTTTCTGGGTTGTCCATAGTAGGTTGTCATCTCTGACTGTATGTGTTCTTATAACTGCGTCTGCGGGGAGACTTTAAGCCTGAATACAAAGACTGAGCTAATTTTAGTTTGTTTTCCTCATTCCTGGGACTGGGGAAGTAAAGGGCACATGGCTTCTAGCTAATGCTGTAATGTTTTGTTGGGAAGGAATGATCGGGTGAGTGGCTGCCTTTATATAGGAGCTAGAAAAGCATTTCAGCTAAGAGCAGCACTTATTGGAGGAAGCTATGCTGCAGATTGCATTTTTCAAGCTGAGAGAAACAAAACAGGTTTGACAATCAGGAGAGACAGCAGGCATTGGCAAAACAGGGATCTCAAACTCAGGTACGCGCAGCTATAATACGGAGTACCAGCGTTTGATCCCCAAACAAAGTGTTTCTATCTTTGCTGAGAAGGTTCTGAGATGAAACCCTCATGCATTTTATGTGAGCAGTTTGCACCTACTCATGCTCCCATAAGTGTGCTGTTCCACAACAGCTGTATAATGTGCAAAATATTGAATTTGTCACAGATTAAGGAAGTGCAGTTGTGGGATTGATTTCCTGATGCCAGTGGATACATACAAGCTAGGTAAATATTTCAAGCAGTGGTACCCTACTGACTAGCTGTCAGAAAATAATTTAGAAAAATGAATCATTCCTTCCAAAAAGCTGAAAGAATAATGCTTGTTATACTTGGTCTAGGGATGCTCTAATGCTGTTGTTGTCAACAGAAAGATTATAATTGACTTAATGGACCTTAGATTATCCTTCTAAGGTGGAAAGTTCTCGTAAGGTGTTATGAGCATTTTTCTTTACCATAAGGGTGGTCAAACAAGGCAATAGGTGTCCAGCATTTGCATACTGTCCATCCTTGGAGATATTCAGAACTTGATACAGCTCTGAGCAACCTGCTCTACACTTAAAGCTGACTCTAACCTTGAAGCTGGCCCTGCTCTGAATGATTTGGAAGAGAAGACCTCCACAGATCCCTTCCACCTGAGCTATTTTGTGATTCTGTGAGACAGCTTGTGTATTATGATGAAATGTTCATTTTTCCCCTCCTAGCTTAACTCATGTGTAAGAGCTGTAAAATATTCTCCGTACACATTTAAAAGAATGACATGCTTTGTATCTTAATTTGCTTTGTAGGTCTCTGGCAAGATAAGTAGGGCATCTCTTTACCACCAGAGTTATACATTCTGTCTGCTGCAGCTTTAAATAAATAGTGCCTCCAGATTGCACGTACCTCCCCCAGAGAAGAGCGGGAATACTATTCTCAGTGGAGACACCTTAAAATGTTGACTGTCAATATAATGGCTACAGTAGTGCATTTG
Organism: Numida meleagris; assembly: GCF_002078875.1. Classification (NCBI taxonomy): domain Eukaryota; kingdom Metazoa; phylum Chordata; class Aves; order Galliformes; family Numididae; genus Numida; species Numida meleagris. Next base: position 95,091,773 of record NC_034410.1, on the reverse strand, counting down.
GCGCTGGGTTCTTCCTTCAGTTTTATATAAAAATGGGATTTCAGAGGTACATTTGTGGCTGGTAGTGAGAATCTTACCTTGTTTCAGTCCACTTCTTAGCCCTGTTCGTAAATGGGTTTTGGGAATGGGCTCGTGCTGCTATGAATGTAAATACCAAAAATGGAACAGCTCAATTGCATAGCAAAAGGCACCAGCTGACACTGTAAATAAATCATTAACTCTTCACTGGTTACTGCAAACAAAACAGTCTTGTACATAACTGTAAATCAACCAATAGGAAGCCAAAACTGTAATGGCTTTGGGTATTTTCTTGAACTGTACATTACTTTTTTTTTTGTGTTGGAAGTTTATTTGATGTAAAAACACAAACATATGAAGAAACTATTAAACTGGATTGTTGGAAAACCCACTATTTTTGGTTATTTGTTTTAATGTGTCCTACACTGATCACTCATCTACACTTTGTAGATTATTCACAGAAGGAATATTATATTCTAGGCTTTCAATTCTCAGTATAAACAGATGTCTTGCTAAAAAATTCTGAACGAGTTACAGGTTCACATATGTGGTTTTACTCAAAGCTATATTCTGCTGGTGTGAAGATCACATCCCCATTGTAAGCTTCACAGATGAGAACCAAGTCAGCTTAAGGAGGAAATGAAAGCATTTTCAAGAACAGACTAGAACAGTCCCTGAAAAAAAAGTGTTTATGCTATAGGAATCCATATCAAACACAGGTAAGCCCATAACATACTTTACTCCATTTCTTTCTCCGGCTTAACTAGGAAATTAAAGGAACATTTAGTATGCCTTCCCTTCTTGGAAAACACCAAGCGTTCTGACAGATTGGGACAGACAAACACAGTTGAAGCATGAAATTTGCTGTCAAAGGACAGCCACAAAAAAATTAGCTGCTAGGCAGTTGTTGCACTGTGTCCCTAGAGCTAATGGTACTGCTCTTGCATATACTGCTAGACATTTAGGGTTGGTGTCAGTCATTGAAAAGAAGCCAGCTTAAATCACATTATTTCTATTCCAGAGCTTCAAAACCAACTTTCTTTGCCCACTGCTGCATTGGTGACCAACACTGCTTCCAACTAATGTGTCAATATTTTTTTTCAGTAAGGAATGACTCTGAACTCTAATCTGTTTTAGATGGATTCAACTTCTATAAACTCACAGAGGATGATGAAATTACATCTGCATTTTAAGCAGTTTTGTAGGAGCTGGCAGAATATTCAAAACAAAACAAAACAAACCCCACTAGCATTTCTAGCAGCACCAGAACTTCATCTCATGAAGCTGAAGACTGGATTCTTCATTCCATAATACTGCAGAGTTGGGGGTGATGGTGCGCAAATGACTCTGTCTCCAGATTGTGCTGAGATGCTGCTGCTGTTGCTCTAATGTTTTCTCGCTTCAGTAGACTGAAGCAGATGGCTGGCTTTTGCCAAAGATGGCATTGCCAGGATAATCACATACCCCTCACGTTCCTACATCAGCAGTAGGAAAACCTGAATCTTTTATCTCAGCCAGGGCCATACTAAGGTATGTGGAAAGATTAGTTTTCCAAGAGTTTTAACATCTCCTGTAACATGATGCAGTCTTAGCTGAGTGGAGTAAAGAGGTCCTTCCGCTTAGGTTATCGCAACCTGGGCCAGCCCAGCTTCCCAAATGGGCACAAGTCTGTAAACAAGGGCTCTGAGTGCTGCTGCCTCTGTCTCTGGGCTGGGAGTAAGGATTGTTTTCAGCTCTGTAATGCATCCACCTGTGCTATCTGTTCAACAAGTGTCCACCTCCATTTTGGGCCTGGATTGCACATTCCTGCTTCTTATGCTTTTCCTTTTAGAAACATCTGAGTCTGTGAGTGACTTTCTGGAGACTTTGGTTATGTTCTTCAGGAATCCTATGCAAAAGAAGCGCAGAAGCCACAGGAATTTCCTGCACATTGAAACTTTAAGAAGGCACAATTGATTTATGAATCAGTGGGAAAACAGCCAACCCTCTCTCTCTAAAACCTCAAAGGATTCTGTTTTGTCTCCAAAGCCTTGGTTGGGATTCTCCGCCTCTCGTTCAGTAAATCCTTCTTATGCTGCTGGTCACCTTTAAGAACAGACCAGATCATGGTGATCACTGCTGCATACAGGGTTTGCAGTGGACAGTCCCAGTCTTCAGCCACATTGGTCTGCACACACAGTGTCCTTCTAGTCAGGTGAGGTGGATGAATAATGTGGGAGTTGGGATGTGAAAATAGGGATCTCAGACAGAGAGTCAGGCAGACAGAGAATTAATTGCACGTATAAGTTTCTTTGCTAGGTTATCTGAAACCTTGACATGTAAATTTCTGCCAGGTTATTGCAACCCTGCCCACAGCAGGGGAGTTTGAACTCAGTAATCTTTAAGGACCCTTCTAACCTAAACCATTCTATGATTCTGTGTTCTTCAGGTGGAGCACAAGCCTTACGAGAAGCAGCTGAGGGAACTAAGACTATTTAGTCTGGAGAAAAGGAGGCTCAGGTGAGAGCTTTTTGTTCTCTACAACTACCTGAAGGGAGGTTGTGGTGAGGTGGAGGTCAGGCCATTCTCCCATGTAACTAGTGATAGGACTAGAGGGAATGGCCTCAAGCTGTGTCAGGGGAGATTCAGGTTGGATGTTAGGAAGAACTTCTTCTCTGAAAGAGTGGTCAAACGCTGGAATGGACTGTCCAGGGTCCAGAGAGGTGGTGGAGTCACCATCCCTAGAGGCTTTCAGAAAGTATTTAGATGTTGTATGGAGGGACATGGTTTCGTGTGAAATATTGGTGATAGGTGGGCGGTTGGACTGGATGATCTTGGAGGTCTTTTCCAACCTTGATGATTCTATTAAATACTTGTCTCCTTTCCTATTCTTATTGTTTCCAGCAGCCTGAGCTATGAGCATCTTGGATCTAGCTGGGTCTTTGTACAGAATGGAAAAGGAGAATTGTGTCTGTTCTTACATACATGCCTACATGGGTATGAGGCCTTACTGCTAAATATAGAGTAAAAAAAAAAAAAACAACATCAAGAAATGAAATGTATGTAAGCATGTATAATATTTATTTTTATCCCTAACCTTTCTGTTCTCTCTCATTCAGTTATTTTTTACGCTGCTTTTCAATTTGCATCTTGTCTCTTGAGTATTTCCTCCAGGTGTGAATAAACCATCTGAAGACAAAGGAAAAAAATGTATATGTTTTTTTTAAAAAAAAATATGGTGAATCACTGTGACAGAACAGAGTTCTACTAGTGCCTGTCATACCAAAGACTTGGTGAAATTTAATTTCTTATGGTCCTAAGACTATCTGTAGAGCAGTTTCTTTTTTAGTTGCTTGTCTAAAAACCCCGAGAACATGCAACTGAGCTGGGCCTCCATCAAACCAAAAAGCAGTTGTTTTGGGGAATTATACAAAGGCTGGACATGTACATGATAATCCTGTGGAATACCCTCACACCTTCCAACAAGCTACAGTTTAGAGACTTCTTGAGCAGGTTATACTTACAGCTTTGTGACTAGTAGGTCTCTGCAAGTGTTTCTTATATGAATGTATCTCATAATTTTGGATCTTTTTATACTCATCTGCAATATCTTGTGAGAGTAAATTTCATGCTTTAGATATGCTGTGTGGAAAAGTGTTTTGTTTTGTTTTTCTCTTTTAAAACATCTGTTTGGGAATTTTCAATTCCTCCAAGTCCTTATGTTGTAAGGAAGATAAATAACTGGTCCCCATTTACTTTCCCCATGCCATTCATCATCCTACTCTCATATATTCACTTACAAAATCTTTCTTTTCTAGCCAAGCCTATTTAATTTCTCTTGGTATTTAATATCTTGTTGTCATTATGTTGTTTTCCCAGATCTGCTACATTCTTTGGACTTGGAGGGGACAAGATGATCATATGATAATTCACATATAGGTGAACCAGAGTCTTCTGAACTGCCAGATGATGCTGAATGCTTTGTCCTCTATTTTTTTCATAACAGTATTTAAGAATATACTTTCATTTAGCACAGCATGCTTCATAATTCAGAAAACTGCAAGATCCCTAATGAATTACCTCTCTGCAAGAGCTCATAGGCACACATGCTCTGTTCTCCGAATAGGCTTACAATTTTCAATGGCTGAAGCTTTAGTCCTGTGTCAGTGTATAAAACTTGTAGAAAATATGGAACTTAAGAGTGCTTCTGTGTTTCTGGATTCAAGTGCATGCCTTGGCTGTGTCCCAGCTGAACTCATCTGAGTTCCACAGCTTCCACCTGCCCCACTTCTGGTGGGGAAGAAGCCCAGCCACAGGGTCAGCCATGGTCTGGGTCAAGATCAGAGACCTCCTGTCCAGGTGCAAACTTCATCTGGAAATCCATCATTTCTTTGAATGGGTTGGTACAAATGTCATTTGCACAGCTACCTCCTGTTGGGGATTTGTTACTCATCTCCTTTCAATTAGGCAGGTTTTGCCCTGATTAAAGTATGAAAAGAATTAGACCTATAATCTTTGTATGCTGGTTCCAGATGATTTTCAAAGGCATCAACTGAGCTGCTTTGATGACCTGCTGCATGAATGCCTTAGCTAGCAGCAAAAAAAAAAAAAAAAAAGCATACAAAAAAAATTGGATTATTGATTATTTTTTCTTTCCAGTTTGCCATTTTTTGGCAGGAAATAGTTAAATAGTTACTTTCGGAGGGCAGTAATTGTTCTTGCTTGCAAGCTGGCTTTTTCATTGGCGTTTGTGTGTTGCACAGAAAATCAGTGCCTACTTCACCCATCCTGAAAATGTGACCCTTGGACTACCTGCTATCTTTGAATTATGGTTTCATTTATCATAGCTTTGCTCTGAATTGTTTTGAGGAAAGCTTTGTGTGGGTTTGAGTAAGAACCCAAATCCCTGAATTTCTATATGGTTCGTAGTGAGCATACTATTATTTCTGCTTCACAGGCTCCTTGTGTTGGTTGAAGTTAATGGAATGAGTCCAAGATATTTTTCCTTTTGAAGGGTAGCAGGAAATACTTGGGTACTTTACCTTGATTTTAAATCTGATGTAACGTAGTTGTCAGCACTGCTGACACTGGCCTCAGCTCTGAGATGCATCACTGAAAACAAAAGTAACTATTTCCCAAAAGTTTTCCCCAGAGGGCATAAAGAGCTCTGGCTATGGCAAAGAGACATTTCCTGCTTTCTGCTTATATGGTGGCAGAAAAGTGGTGCAGCTTGAGGGGGCAAGAGTTTTTAATCTTTGTTCACAGCTCACTTTACAGAGGATGAGGATGAATTGCATTTTCTGCTGTGAGGGCTGTGCTAATGAATGTCTTGGTAGAACTAGTGCCAATTTCAATCTTAGAGGAAGAAAGTCAGCAAGCACTGGAAACCGGACTGAAAGTCTCTGTGCAAGATCCTCAGTAGGTATAACAGGGTCCCATTCCACTGAAGTCTCTAAGACATTTTCTCATTGCTGAGATACGTTCCAGAAATTCAGGATGTGGTAGCTCTCTGTTTCTTTCTTCCTTGGGAAAATACCAATATTTTAACCATTGGTAGAAAATCAGTGTCTGAAAAAGTACATTTATTTGTATGTGATGGCTGGATTTGCAGGTATGGGTTCATGCGTTTGGGTTCAAACTTCTGCCTTGTAATGGCTTGCTGCTTGATTTGCTCATTTTTAAGGACCAGGCTATCTCCTTCATTTTGCCAGGGTGTACAGTTCATTTGCCCACATAAATGTGGGCTCCATGGCACAGACCATGTTCAGGCACTTTTACTGTTAATACACATTCAGTCCCATCCACAGGTGGAAGTTCTGAGGTTGCATCCCTCATTTTGTGTCAGAACTCCAAAAGGGGACACTGGAATCCAGTGGTCTGAGCAGAGGGGTCTCAGTAAAGTCACCTAGTATTGAAGCTAAAACTCTTGGAACAGGTAGGTTAAACCTTTGGCCTCTCCTGTGTTTGCTGCTCTGCTTGGTAATCACAGTTTGTAATGCAGGTGCTTAAAAATCCCTGACAAATGACAGAGGAAAGAGAAGAATCATTTGAATGTGAAGTGCCATTCCAACCACAGTCCATGTCCCTGCATGAAGTGCATTAAAAATGAAGAAGTAGGAGATAAGTCCTTGAACGAAGTCCAGGTGTTTCATCTCACAGTGAAGCTGCTAAATATTCAGGTTTTCGCTACAAAAAGGGACATTGGCACAGCCAATGAATCTGAATCAGAGAGTAACTTTTTGAAGGAAAACTTTGTGAAGAAAAATTGCTATTTGGTGTATAGCTTGCAGTTCCAGTTATATTCTGGGAGAATCTGTTAATCTCAGTCCTTCCAGTTGTTGGAAATATCCAAACAATTTATCAGGACGGTATCTCTGATAAAAGCAGATTTAATTTGCAATTGCAATGGCGGGCATCCTGCAAGCAGGAGCACACCTATGGACACAGTATGAAAGCTTTTGTACCTTGTTTCCCCCTTTGCCTACCTCCTCCTGTTTCTCCGTTGGTGGGTACTCCAGGTTCACAATCTTACCAAAGCTTTACATTTGTTAATTACATTCTGATACTTGTTATTTCAAGTGTTATCTTGTGCCAGTCAGTCGACATCCTGCTGTTTCCAAGATGTCTCGGTACTCTTCTTGTCGTGTTGATATGGTGATTTTCTCCAAAGCTTCTTCCATTCTGTCTGAAGGACGCTTCCTTTGTTAAATAAAGAGCACCGAGGCGGGGATGCCAGGCCTTCTCGATGCCTCTTTAGGCACTTCCTTGGGCATGTCATGACTTGTTCTCTGGTTTGATCAGTCTTGTACAGGATATTCATACAATGTGTATGACAAAGTATAACATATATTTTCGTGCTGGCTGTACATAAATTGTTGCTAGCTAGTTTTTAATAAAGGACCCAAATGGCAGCAGAGGCCATGAAATCAAGAAAATTCTTATCTTGTTCTAATGCAGAAACAACATTTGATTCCCACACAGTGAAGGGGAGAGGTATCTTTCTGATGAATTTTGATTGAATTTATTTTTAAGATGAGATCTGCGGTCTGTAGCCTGTCGATGTATCCATGTAAAGCACAGACACTCTACTTCCAGGAAGGAAGGATTCCCAGGTGGTGGAAGGATTTTACACTCAACATGAGACAGGTGCCTTTAGGCTCCTAGCTCCTCACTCAGCCCTTTGATTTTGTTGGCCACACGCCTGGCGCTTCCGTCATGTGTGATTAGTAACCGAACTGGACCATGGCATTTTAAGCAATATACTCCTCTGTATTTGGAGAGGAGGCTATTGAAAACATGTCCAGCTTAATTAGAAAGGAATGGAAGAGAGGAGAGACACCCCAGAGCTACTTCGTGGGAGGGAGTGCTGGCAGGCAGATGAGCGGGGGATCAAAGGCCTATTGCACAATGCAACGAGTAAATAGATGACATGTAGAACATGAGCTCTAGCGGACCTTTAGGAGGGAAGGCAGGCAATACAAGCAACACTGTGTGTATTTCAGATGACCTTTTACTGAAAATGTCAGTTAGAAATTTGTTCTGAATTTATAAAGAGGGTAATAAATAACTGGATGGAATAATGAAAAAGGTTTAATGCTCGGGAGAGAACTGGAGCAAAGATCTGGGGAGACTGGACACCTGGCATTACAATTCCTTTAAAACTTTACTAAATTAATAATGGCCAACCAAGGGCTAGGAATCAGTGCTGTTAGTGCTGTGACAAAACATTCACTGATGAGAATATGGCTAATAATAGAGAAGGAAAGTTGATATAGATGGCGGAACCTGGAGCATGAGAAAGAGCAGCCTGTTGATTTTGCCTCTTGAGTGACTGATTGGATTAAAATAAGGTGAAGAATAGCAGCTACTGCTCACCATCATCCCCAAAGCCTCTGTGGGTGGGTGAGAGGCAGCAGCTGGCTGTGGCTGCAAGGGCTGAGTATTTCCAAGGTACGGGGCCCGGCACAGCCCCAGAATGGTGTCTCAGGGCTGTGAGGATAGGGATGTGACACAGATGCCTCTACAGCTTATCCACATGGGAAGAGAGGCCCCAGGGGTGCAGCTCCCAGAGCTTGGCCCAGGCCACCACTGCCCCAAGTCCACATAGTTGTGGAGATGTAGTGAACTCTCCTCATAGAGAAATGGGGAGGTAGTTAACCATCTCCAAATTGATTTTTGCTTTGTTTTCTTCTGTGGCTTGCCATTCTATGATATTTTTGATCTTTCAGCTTGGCTGGGTGAAATAACTTCTGAACAGAGCTAATTGAACAGATATTTAGAATTCAGCAGCATCTCCCTTCTGAGAATCTCAAAGTATTTTGCAAACACTAATGAATGAAATCTCAAACCATTGCTGTGTGACTGCTTACAGAAGCATACCATCACGTTCGGGGTGGAAGCAGGGAGCTGGAGTTGAGTTGCTTTTGCAAGTGGGGGTACAAAATACTGAACTGGCCACTTTGGGGTTCAGTCGCACTTCTCTGATGTCACCACACAGTCTAAACAGAGCTTCAAGTCACAAAAAAGGGCTCTGCAGTGTCATGTGGGGTGGTATCATAACCCTCAGCTTAGTTTTGTCCTGTGGCAGAGTGAGAAAAAGTGTTGTGCTCTGTGCTGCGGTAGTGGCCATTGCTCTGGAGGACATCTTCTACTCCCACCTGCCTCTTCCTCATGTCTGCAGGCAGTGGAAAAATCACCTCTCCTGGGCCCGCCCTTCTCTCCCCTGACACCCAGCTCAGGAGGAAGCTTTCACATCACAGCAGTTTGCTGCTGAGGTTATCATCTCAGTAAAGACAATTGAGTGTATTCCCTTTTTTTCCGTGGTTGCTGAGCTATGGTTGATGGCCTGAGTGGCAGTAAAAGGTCCTGAACCTCTCCACAACATAAAAAACTCTGAAGCTGCAGTTGTGATCACTAGAATGAATGGAACTTGAATAAAGAAATACATTGCTAGAGTATGGGTTGAGGAGAGGGAGTGCGACACAATGACTTGCAGGATGTGAAAGTGTGTGGAGGATTTTTCAAATTGTTTAAGAGCACTTTGTGCTTCGCTTGTAAGCCTGATGTACCCAAGTTCTCTGAAATGTTGGTACTACTTACGACTGACTTCTGATAAGATACCAAAATCAACTGATGTTGTTTATTAATTAATGAAAATATCCATAGGCAGTAGGATTTCACTTCTTAAGTGTTTAATATTAATTGCTACTGGCTTGGATGGTAGGTCAGGTAAGGCTTTATTAGACTGACTCAATTTTCTATTAAGCCAGGCCATTGGGGAACTATATTTTAAAAGCTGTGTTTGAGGGTATACAGCAATTCTCATCGCTGTTTTAATTTGACATTACTTTCAATAGAGCATCTGCTTTCATTTTTCAGACAGGGAGACTTTGCAAGGCAAGATAATGCTAGTACAAGGGAAGTACCACTGAATTGAAGAGACCAACTTAATTCAACTGGATAAACTATTGATTCTGAAGTGGCATAATTTTGTAATTGGAATTCTGGTTCTCTGATATGAGCATCTACATACACCTTCTTTTGATTTTGGCCTGTAGTGTAGGGCTTAGTGGTTCCTGAAGAAAGCATACATGAACTATAGCTGAAGGACATAGAGAGGATGATGATAGCCTAAAAGCCTTATTCCTTATGCAAGTGCCTTAGCAAAACCAAAACCAAAGCAAAGACGAATGGGACTGAAGCTTGAGTCAACTTCCCTGTCATTTTCTGAAGGAGCTAGAAAATTGTCCTTAAAAAAATGGAAGCTATAATAGGAAAAGCCATTTCTTATTCTTGAAATGTGCAAATGCATAGAAATGAGATCCTTACTTTTCTTGTAATATTCTACCCAAACTTGTGACATTTGTAAAACCAAAAGAAGGGATTTTTATACTGTGGAAATAATTTTTCTTGTACACTTGAAAATCTTTCCACTTGTCTGCTAAGGCAAATTTACTCTCAGTTTGTTAGGGGAATGAGTTCTATGGCTGATAAGCTGTCAGTGACTCTCTGCCTCTCTTTCTTATTGCTTATGCTGCAGATGATGCATTTTTTTTGCTGGAACTTTCCAGTTTTACTCCTTCACCTGTCTCCTGTTCCAGGCTAGTAGTATTAAGGGTCCACTGAGAATATTTCCCTTTAGTAACTATGGACCTCCATAGCAGCTGGTGATAAGTACTGCTTGTGCTTCCTGCAGCAACACATTCCTCTGCACTGCAGAAACAGTCAAAATTTAAAATGTGTTCCTTCTGTGGGAAAAAAAGAAAATCAGATATGGATGAAAACAACTAAAACTCTTTAAAACACATCACTTTTATAAAGGTTGTTGTCTTTGATTACTCACTGTACGTGTACCCATCTGGTCTAAAATTCCCTTGGTCTCTGCAGTCAGATGATTTGAGGGCACATTTTGTAGTTTGCAGGTTTTTTTGCTGAAAAGCTCTGTAGCTGACTGGCACCTGCTGATCATTAGCCTTATGGCAGTACTCTTAATTTAGTCTCCAAGTCAAGCAAATACATAAGAACAGACTGCTCTTTACAAGTGCAAACTCTTTCTGATATAGTAGGACAGTTAGCACACTTGGTGAATCTGGAGGCAACGGGAGGGAGTTAAATTGGACTAGGGTGCAATTGGGCTAGAGGGAATGGCCTCGAGTTGCACCAGGGGAGATTCAGGTTGGACATTAGGAAATAATTCCTCTCTGAGAGAGTAGTCAGGTGCTGGAACGGGCTGCTCAGGGAAGAGGTGGAGTCACCGTCCCTGGAGGTGTTCAAGAAACGTTTAGATGTTGTCCTGAGGGATATGATTTAGTGGGAAATATTGGTGATAGGTGGATGGTTGGATTGGATGATCTTACAGGTCTTTTCCAACCTTGGTGATTCTATGATTCTAAGATCCCATGGCTAGGCCCACTGTCTCTGAATAACAAGGATTGACTTGAGCCTAGCAGGTAACCCAGCCTCCTAAATATGGTGTTGTGTTTGGGCTAACTGTACCAGCTAGAACTGACAGTGATGTCAGTGCCTAATTATGTTTCCTAGTCTTGGGGCAAGCTTGTTTTAGGGCTACATCAGAGATGTCTGTGCTGTGGAACACTGCAAGGGGTGAATGTACCCAAGGTGATATGCTGAGCCAGATGATTGAGTCTGTGTTCTGTACTTGGCACATTCAAGTGCCTATTGATCCTAGCTGACTCATCAAGATATTTATTTTTTGCGAAGTAACATTAATCTCTGCCCCTTCTTCCTATGATGAGCACATATTTCATTCTGGAGCTAGAAATAAGAAAGAAGACGTAAATAAAAAGACAGCGTAGATACTATCAATGTAAATTGATAATGTAAATTCTTCACTAGACATGTGGAAGTGTTCATTTTCATGTCTGGTGCCACTATTGTCTTAATGTAACAAATCAAGTGGCTGTGAAAACATTGTGGCAAGAACATGCTGAAATTGAGTTGTTAAAAGTGAGGTATTAACAACTCAACAATTTTGATGCAAAAATCACAGGATGAGTATTTTATGGTATTTATTATGACAGGTTGGTTGGTTGTATTAATCTGTTCTGGTCCTACTCTTTTTAAATAATTACATGGAAAGCTAGCTCTCTTTCCTAAGAAAGTTAGTGAACAGTGGTAACTGTTGGTCTTGAGGGGTAAATCAGTATGGTCCAAAAGATGCTTGTAAGTTCAGAGGTTCACACTTGTCAACAGTTTACGGGCAGGTTCGGCCCGGTTCCGTGACTAATGGGGCGGGAGACCCATGCCCTGGGAAAGGGAAAAGGGAAAAAGGGTAGGGAGATGGGCCTAAGAACAAAACAGCGGCAACGATCTGAGGAGAAACAAACTAGTTTACTAAATAAGATATCAGAATGCAAAATAACACAATATAATACAATATAATTACAATTTAAGCTAATAAATACAATAAAATGAGAGAGAGTGTCCAAAAATGAAGGGGCCTTACTCTAATGCCGACAGTGAGACAGGTGGGGAGCGAGATGCTGCGGGACGAGAAGACGGGACAAGACAAGCACGTCTTGTGATATGTGAACAATTTTTATCTTTCCCTCTGAGTAACAGTAACAGAACAGCAAGCAGCCCTCTGGGAAGTGTAGATCTTCTTCTCTTCTGAGAACCAGATACCTGAAACTATCCACAATCCACTGAACTGGAGCATTAACTCTTTAACTCCCAGTGCACTACATGATGTTATGATGTGGAATACCAATAACCAAAAATCATAAAACCATGACAATGCTAGAAGCTTTCATGAGACCAGGTTAAGACCAGAACATTAGAAGTATTGAGCCAGAAATCACAGTACAAGTGAACAGAGTGAACTATGAAGTAACTTAATACAAAATTTTTCTTAAACTGAGAAGATTTGAAGGAATACATGGTTAATAAAAGGAAATAAAACATACCGGAAAGATGAATGAAGCCCATGGAATAACTTATATAAAATTAATTTATGCAGATCTAACGGTGACACAGCACTTTTAATTCATCAGTTAATTTCCTGGAATCATTTAATCTTATTTAATTAAATCACAATTAACCTTACTCATGTTTTACATTAATTCCGGTCATTGCATCTCCAGTCATCCAGAGCTTTGGTTACTTCTGTAAGTGTAGGTAGCAACAAATTACAAAATTTGGAGGAGGTAACGTGCATGGGAATAATACAAAGCACCATAAATTCATGCCTGCCAATGCTCATTTTTAAATTTCCACAAGTAAAAGAATGAGCTGTCACTTTAGACATCCATTCAGCCATCAGAATGGTGAACTATATAAATAACATTGTAAAACTTAAATGACAGAATAATTCCTAGTTGGCATGAGTGAACTTCTTTGGGAAAAAATAAGAAACAAGTACAAATGGTGAATTATGGGTTATTATAGAAGTTCTAAAGTTTTCAAGTGTCTGTTTTATATTTAACTGGTGTTGAGCAGAAATTCCTGTTTAAGACTAATATATCTGATGTCTTTTGATACCTAATATATCAGGTATCTTTTGAGCAGCCCCATAATCCATCTAGTTAAGAATTATTTTAGAAAAGATATCTTTACTTGCTAATGCTTGTACTGTGCAAATTTCTATTTACTTAGATTTTTTTCAGAGGCTCCTCATAAAACTTGTGTGAGTTCCTCTGATGCAGACTGTGTGCAGAACAGAGATTGCAGGGACTTTAGGGATTACCAGCACCTCGCCTTTTTGTTGCTTTGGCACAGGAAAGAGCCATGAGAGGTGGTGTGATACAGAGACTCTGGCTAAAAGACTGATTGGCAAACACATAAAAGCATCATGCTTTATGAAGCAGGCAAGGATGTTGGAAGGAAGACCCAGGTTCCAGATGTCCTCTGATGGTACTTGTTTTTCTTCTAGGCAAGATGAAAGGCAGGAAGAACTTTCAAGGGCTTAATTAACTGATATGAATGGAATTGTGTTCATCCTCATTTAACATACACCATTATATAACCTATGGTTTGGCTACAAAATAAAAGGTAGTCAGTACTGGGGACTCTGGAAATATTCTTCCCCCTTACATCTATTTCTTTAAAATTCTTACTATGGTGTAAACATATTCTGATTTAGTTGGTTTTTTTTTTTTTTTTTTTTTTTCCTTTTTACCATACTGGACTTAAAAGAGAAAGAACAAAAGTAACAACAAATGTAACAATTTTGCCTCAGCCTCTCTTCTCAAACTAAAAGTGAGTGGAAATGCAGGGTAGGAATTTCTTGAATACAGTGCCAACTGTAGAACACCATTAGACAAAATATCTGAAAACGCTCAATCTAACAATAGATTTCTCGGGAGTGCAGTGGACTACTACAATGAATTGAGAGATGAAGAGGCGGACTATTTGAATCATGCAGAGGGCAATGTCACTTGTTGTGCATTATTCTATTTATTCCAATTCAAGGACCCATTCAACTCATGGGTCAGTTGTGTATGAAGTGGTATTTTTCTCCTCCTTTGTGCCCTAGATTGGAACTGACAGGTGGGCCATAAAGGTGATAAAGACACATCCAGAACTGCAAGAAGACAGAGCAAAAACCTGTGAATGACTTTTCTATCTTGTTCCAATTATGCATCCATATTCTTGTGTTCCCTTCATGTGTCAGAGAAGGGAAATGAGAGACACAGACCTATGTCTTAATGGGAGACATGGTGAGAAGTCATTTTGCTCAGTTATTGCCAAGCAAAGAGCTTAAGAGCACTGAGCTTAGGCTGTTGTCCCAGCTCCCCTTTATCCATCTGGTGCCACTGGGCTAATTGGTCTGGAAAGTGGGATCAGGATTAGGTCTATAATAAAGTAAATTAAGTAAATGTTATAACTGCAGTCCTTGCCATCTTGCTTTATGTAGTATAAACAATGAGCAGTTTTTACACAGGCCATCACCACCTATGAACCAATGTAGGGTAGCTATAATTGAGACTTAAGGTTATAACACATTTCCATTAGTAATTAGATAACTTTCATGGCCAAAAGAAATAATACAAACATTTCTGCTGTCTCTGCAAGCCAGGCTCTTGTGCTACCGCGTATAGGACAGGCTCACAATGAATTTAAAACGATGTCATTGTTTCACACAGACTTTACTTAGCAGCTTTCTTCTCCTCTAAGGTTTGTGTTTCTGCCCATCATGTTGCATTTTTACCTTGGAAAGTAGCTTATCAGGATTTACCAACCTCATACTTATTCTCTCAGCACTTAATCAGCAGAGATTCTACCACATTGGAATCATTTCCAAAAAGAGAAAACCAACACTGCATTGAGAACTAGATGGACTGATTTAAGGGGAAAGAAGAAAAGAGCCAGTTACACAGTCTGAGAAATAACAAACAAAGCATGGGATTAAGGTGACTGTGGCAACTCATCCTATGTTGCAATAAACATGCTTATGACTGTGATGCTTCCTTTGCCTCAAGAACAGCACCAAAACATCTGAACAGCAGCTGTTAAAAGGAAAAGCACTTAGGATCTCTTCTTACAGACCTGAACTCTTGATTTGAGTGCAATTTTACGAACCAATTGATCATTCAAAACTCCAGAGGGAGAGGCTCACTGCTGCCATGTTATTTTCTTACATAATTACCAGAAATAAAACAGTTCCATAACTGTCTTATATCCTGAAAGCAGTATTTCTGAACCTACTGAACACAGGTTAGTGTGCGCATGTCTAAGACATCTTTTTGGTAGAAACAGAGATGGGGAAGTGCTGCTCATCTGCAAATGCATTTGAAAGAATTCACTGAAGGAATACACTCTCGTGTTATCTTTTCCTTAGAAAAATCAATAATGACAAGGCTGATGAAGCCAGTTAGGATTTCATTTTTAAATTGATCCAACACTTTTTAGATCTAAAGGAACAGATTGCAAATATTTGTATGCATTCGGGCTTATCCCTTTGCTATCTCCTTTTACGTTAGTTGAGAGACAATGTCCCTTGATTTTTCACTGCTTTGGTGCTAGAAGGGATGGAGCTATTAAACTTAGAACAAGATATTATGTAACAAAGATCAACTTTTCCTTAAAGACTGGAAATAGAGGCAAAACAGGAAGCCTATCTGTTTCTTTTGAATAATTCTGTTTCAGTGAGTAGCTAATATCTGTTAAATAGTTCCCAAGAGGACATAAATATCTGTAACTTCTTACAAATGGCAGCTTTGAAAAGGAATGGTGCTCTGGTGAGCGTGGTAAGACTGTAGATAGCAGTGAGCATATCTGCTAGGCGTGCTGCACTGCTGTGGAGTTCTGCCAATATATATTAAACCAAATTTTCAAAACTACATGTTGTTCCAGTGTTGATACTGCCAGGTTGCCTGAACTATATTAATGTCAAGTCTCTATGGGTCATGGGAAAAAAATATGATAGTATTTAATTCTCTTTTGCATGAGCACATCTTGCTTCAGAAATCTGAGCTTCTTCCACTTGACAAGTTAGGAAGCATAGGTCCTTGAATATTCTCAGTGTTCCAGTTGAAAACAAGATAGATACAGGAGTGGGAGCCAAAACAAGAATGTACATCCTGCTTCTCCACTTTCTCTCAGTGGAGTTTCCTGCAAGCTCAGGTCAGCAAAGTGTTAATTGTTTCTGTATAGCAGAGGCAAAAGTTAGAACAAAAGAAGTGAGCAAGTACTGTTAGTATAAACACAGAAGACTTTTGTTCTCTCCTCTGTAGTGCTTTCTTCAGGAAGCATTCAGTTATAACAATATGTTCATGTATAAGAACACATTAAGTGCAAAAAAAAGTTCTGTATACAAAGTCAACCATAACTCTGCCCCTTTCCAAGTGAATTTTAAGATATTGTACTGCTCTATTTGGCAAAGTTGTACAATTGTACTGCACAGTACTATAGTAAATACTAAAAATAAAAAAGTTCATATCCTAAGAGTTTGAAGTTCCAATTTTAAAAGCAAAGAGGGAGCCTGGGAGACTACTTCTGAATGCAAAGTTTATGGCACATTTTCTCATGTTTTCTCTTCCTTTAAGGTGTTCCATGTGTTCTATGAAACTATAGGAGTTTCTAATGTTCTTGTTATTTTCTTCATTCAGCTTTACTGATAGTATTTGCTCAATCCTTCTTTTGTCTTTCTTTCTTTTTTGATTGCTCACACTTTCTATATCTAAAGAAAATACAAGTTCTTATCACTGTCTATTTAGAATGGAACAGGACTGAGTCATAATTGGCAGAGGTGGAAGAGTGTTTTGTAATAGCAACAGTCTTGCACTTCTGCAAAGAAATGTGATGCATGAACTACAGGTGTCACTATGGTCCTCTGAAGATCTAATTCCAAATAACATTCTGTGAAAGAATTTTTTTCTGAAGCAAATTACGCTGCTGCAGGTCTAAATATTGCAGGGCACTGAGAGCACATCTTCAAAACTCTACCTAATCCTTCAGTTCTCTGTGGCATTGTGTCAAAAAGGAGTTTCTGTTCTCAAAGCCTTTGTTGTACAGTTGGAAGTAAGAAGATTATACAGGCACAGAAATAAATAGGTACAAAGCTGAATACAGTCTCACTGCCAGAAGACTAAAACAGTGACAGAGATACTTCACAGTACTCAAGTGACCCATGTTATTTTGAAGGTATGACACTGGAGTTTGTTCAGACTGCATTCCCACTTGTTCTGTTGGCAAGTTGAAATAAGAGGAGGAAGCTTCCCTCAAGGTCTTTTGATCAGCTTGAGCAATCCAAGTGACAACTCAGTGATGAAAGGTGAAGCAGTCAAAGACAACTCAAGAAGTTCAGGGAGAAGCAGAGAAGTTAATGCGTTGACTGGGATGATTTAACTTTTGTGGAAGAATGGAGGGGACATCATAAATGAAGAAGTGCCCTTTTCTGCTTATCTTCATTTCATTGTCCTGTTATGACAAGGCCAAACAAAATTATATGTTCGCAATGTTAGACCTCTATATATTTTTGAAATCAAGTTCTCTCTTTGTTAGGAAATCTATGGCAAGCACAGCTGCAGGTAGCACCCCAGCACAGGCTGACAGATTGACTTATTTTTTCATCTTCTCTTTTGCAACCTGTGCTGTCCTTACTGAGTTTTTATTATTATTTTTTTAAATTATTTGCTTATTTATTTACTGTGGAGTGTTTTTGTACAAGCTTTTAACAATTCAGGGGGACTGCACGGATTTAGAGGTTATCAGCTCATCACTGAGAAATTGTTCTTCTCTCTCCTGCTATCATGTTAGATTTTGGTCCTCTTTCAGTTTGCAGTACCCTACCTCACTCTTGCTCGTATCATCGCTGATTGTATGTCAGTTGCTACTCACCTGTTACTACCATCTTTCTTTTGTCATCTTCCTCTCATGACTCAGATGCTTTTGTTTCTTCTACATGTAGCAAATGGAGTGTTTTTCTAGGTCCTCCTGGCCATGTTTGACTCAATGAGCTAAATAGTTTTATGAGTTTATTCACAGTTGTGCACAGGTTACTGCCAGCACTGACCTGACTCTGTAACCAATATGAACTTGAATTGTGCTGAATCTGCACTCCTGAATGCCACAGTTTCATCCTTTTTCTTGAAAATGGAGCTATCTTTCCTAAGCTAGTATTTCATAGAATGGATTTATATGGATTTATTCATAGAATGGCCTGGATTGAAAAGGACATTAAAGATATCTAGTTTCAACCTCCCTGCTCTGGGCAGGGTCTCCAACCACTACACCAGGCTGCCCCAAGCCACATCCAGCCTGGCCTTGAATGCCTCCAGGGATGGGGCATCCACAACCTCCTTGGGCAACCTGTTCCAGTGCGTCACCACCCCCTGAGGAAAAAACTTCCTCCTAATATCTAACCTAAATCTCCCCTGTTTTAGCTTAAACCATTCCCCCTTGTCCTATCACTATCAACCCATGTAAACAGTCGTTCCCCTCCCTGTTTATATTCTCCCTTCAAGTACTGGAAGTGAGTCCATTCTTCTTTCCAAGTCAGCCTGCTGAACTGCCTCACTTCTTACCTACTAGGTCTCTCATTACGTTACACAGGGAGAAAGGCAGGGATTCTAAACCTTCCAGTGAAATAAAATCCTTGAGACCTCAGGCAACACAGTCAGAGACTTCCAAGGTTAGCAGTTGTGGCAGAATGCTACAGCAGATAGTGCTGACCTGTCCTAACTTCTCTGGGGAAAAGGAAGTGAGTGGAAGAGGGAGCCTGTGCTTCAGCTGCAAGTGAGAGAAGTTTGTGTTCCCCTTTCCATCAGTCCCAGGAGATCAATATCATGATTCTTTTTCCGCTCTCCCAGTAGGGTTTGATCTGCATCCCAGCTTTAAAAAAGTGCAAAACTAATCCAAGCAGTTTAAACAAGGACAGAGTTAGTGATGGATTTCTATTAGAAGTCTGAAATCTGTATGTTCTGGAGGTCAATATGGTGGATACCTATATGTGACACTTGAAATTATATAGCCATGCACTGGCGTGACAAGTTAAGATAAGAGGTAGAGGAGTAGGTACTGGCTGGAATGCAGTGTCTATTTGGGTTGGGGTTGCAACATCTATCCATCCATCCACACATCCTTTTGAACGTAGTTTCCCAGTGGCTCAAGTAGAATTTCAGGCATCAAAGGTGTAGTGATTACTGAGTGGGAGAATAGCTCTGTACATTGAAATCCCACATGTAATGAAAGAATATGTCCCTTTAAGATCATTATGCGTGGGAAGAAAAGAGAAGATGAACATAGGTGTGAAAGCACAATATATTATTTGTGCTGTTGTACCAAAACAAAACAGGTCTTCTAAAGAAAAAGCGGCTCATCAGCCAGCAGCAAACTACCATGCCAGACACTCTGCTAGAGTGAAATACATAACATCCCTAACTGCCTGCTTACTATTTTTCCTTTACTGTCATCTCTCTGGAGCTCACTGCATTTATTTATTCTATTGCCTACAAACACACTCTGTGTGTGAATCCTCAATTAGTCACCGTAATTATAATAATAATAAAAAGAAGCTGAAACACGTTTCCCTGAAGTACAGATATTTATCTCTAGCTGGGGAAGGGACTAATTAGTAACTATTCACTCTGCCTCCAAGCAATTTTAGGCTTTTTTTTTTTTTTTTTTGGCAGTGCCATTAGCTTATTTTTTTTCTGCCGCTCTCTTTCAAAATCTCTAGTTATGTAACTACTAGAGATGGAAAGGACCGTAGTTACCAACCTTTGTCCCCGAGATAGCTGCTTTCACATTACAAAAATTTCCTTTCCTAGTTCCGTTTATTGTCTCAAGTAACACTTACAGCCTGCTAGCTTCTGAGGAAAGTTCAGCTTTTGGAGTGGTTCTGTTTTAGAAACATTTTAGCTTTTCCACAAGCTTTTTAAAATAACATCAGCAGGTGTTTTTTGAAAGAAAAGTACTTTCCTTGCAGAATGCTGCTTTAGTTAATGGGGAAACAGGTAAAACTCTATAGGAGACGATTCATCTATGAACCTCTTTCTGAGAAATTTTTATTCTTATTAACACTACTTATGGAAAACCACAAGAGAGAGAGTGGCTGGGAAAATGAAGAATACAATAAATATAGATGCCACGGTGATAAAAGATAATATAAATACTTTAGTTCAATCTGAGTTGATTAGGTAAAGAAACAGATTTTTGCTTCACTTGCTGTGGCAAAAAGGAAGACAATAATTTACTGTTCTCTGATGGCCATTGACTGAAGTAGATTTAAGACATTTTTCTGTGATAGGTAAAGAATGCTGCTTCCATAGGTGAAACCTCACTTCAATGTTACGCATTTGTTAACAAGATGCACTGGGATACGTATTTTAGAAGGGAATACATATGTCCTATTAATGGAGCTTTTGTTATTGTTCCTTAATTAATGTAATTGCTTAAGTTTTCCTCTCTAAGACATAAAATTGCTTTGATCAGTGGAGATTTCAGAGATCAGGCACAATAGTGAATTGTCTGTAAAATTTTCTAGGGATTTCTGTCAGTAATCTTTTCACTGGCTTTAAATCAACAACTCCTGTCCAGGCTGAATGTGTACAATTACATTGTGCTTACCTTCAGCTGCAAGACAGGCGCTTTTACACCCAGAGAAAACAACGCTGTTAAATCCAACAAACACAGTAACTGATCGTGAAACTGTTCTGTCTGTTTGAGAGATGAATAGAAGGAGCAAGTCACTTATGTTCTGACAGATAAAAAAACTGCCAAAATGAGGTGGGAAATAGAAGACGTAACTTTATACTTCAACTTTAAGAAATTCTGGCCCTTTGTATAGTCTGCAGTTTTCTCTTTGGAACTAACATGAAAGCTGTCTTCAACAGTAGCATCATTCATTATATTAAATGAATTCCTGTAAAAAAAGCTGCAGTTGCTAATAAGAATTTTCTGACCCTAAAATTCCACACATCTTCCAACATTTGAATCAGTATGTCTTTAGACTTTTTTAGAGGTCTCTCTCCACCATTATGGCTTTGGACCTCATCAGCGCTGTAGATGGCAACATTAATCCTATTTTTGTTTCTGCTCTATTGTACACTGAAGACAAGGATATGAAGTTCTTATCCTGCCTGGAAACCACCACTCCTTCTCATATACTTGTTAATGGGAAAAAGTCATTGTCCTTTGTGCTTTGATCGTTACGGCCTCACTAATTTTGGACTGTTTCTATTCATCCTTCCATCAAAACATTTGTTTTCCTTATCAGTCAAACTTCTGTCTCAGACTTTTATACTAGTTGGCTAATTCTGCTTCTGCAGTGGCAAACATCATTATTACTTATCTGTTCATCTGACATGTGACACGTTGGTGAGCAAAGTGCTAGCAGCCTGTCAAACACACCCAAACTGCCTCATCAAAATTTTAGGGTGGCTATTGTTAATCTTCTCCTTCTTCCTACACATATGAACAGCTTTGTGGAAATTCATCCTGCATCACAGATGTGTACAGCCTGTTTACAGCAAAGAACATGTGATTTAAAAGTCTCAGAGAAAAACCTCTGGGATGACTAATGATATGGTGAAGTCACCAAATATTTTCTTTCACTTGTTTGCAGGGTAGGCAGAGATCAATCCCTTTAAACGATGGTATAAAGATTTCTTTCTGTAATAGGTTCCATTGAAAGCCTCTGTTTAGACCAAGTTCTGCATGGGATTGTACCTCTTGTTCACCTCTTGTGGCACGGCAGCTTGTGACCTCTCCTAAGGGACCTAAAGCAACAATAGTGTAATAGCTCAATTATTTTTCAGGTAACTTGTGCAACCAGCTAGGAATTATAGTTGGGAAAGACATTTTTCCTAGAACAAAAAGGGCACTGAACAACAGACATCTGTATACAGATCCAAAGGTCATGGGCTGGAAAGCTAAGAAGAAATTTAAACAAGTTGTACATTAGTGGAAGAGGTATGGTCTTTGTCAGTTCTTCCTCTTATCCTGATGGATTGTCAATTTCCCATTTTCTCACATCTTAAAAGAGTCTTCTTGCATTTCTTCTCCTTGATGTTTGCTCTAACACAAGTAATTGGTGCGTGGGTAAATCCCTTTTTCTTAGTTTTTCCTCAGTTGCCCCATTCAGCCTTGGGAGTGTGTAGATTTCTATTTCAAACATATGGAACTACAGTTCTGGTAAGGCACTGCTTTTCAAATGGTCTACAGAACATGCCAAATAAATACATGAACTCAAAGTCAGTTGAGGACAAGCATCTAAATCTTGAACATGTTCACAGATGTTTGAAATGCAGACAGCAGGACATATCCAGGGAGTGGGGAGGAAACAATGCAGGCTGAAGTGTGAGTATATTCCTTCCATATATTATTTGCTCCCATGGAAACATATATTTGAAAGCTTATTTTAGGCATGTGTTTTGTACTCTCAAGATTATGTTGGGCTACAGTGTTTCTCCCCTGAAGGGATGGTAGTATTCCTTTAGAGAAGCTAGCGTACAAGCTATGAAATTCCATCCAGGTAATCCACTACTCTTGTTATCTCTATTTGGTAAAAACAAAAGAATAAAAGCCAAAGAGTTAAAGAGGAACAATCTTATTAGAAAGCTTCTATGGTTTTAAACAAGGATTAAGAACCCATAACCTCCCACACAGAGGTCAGTCTACACTACTCACTGCTAAAACTAGTTAATTTACTGCTCTGTTTGTTATAGGGAGGATTTTTCTACCTTTAGATTCTTTCCTGTAGGGATGAACTCTGTTTGGGTTTTAACTCAAAGTTGTTTTCCCTCACTCTCTGGAGCATCAACACATGTCTCGCCTCCTGTTTCTCACCTACCTCCTCAGAATTAGAAGCTAGCTATCTGTATTCTGGCAGATATTCCAATACACTCTTCTGTCCAGCTAATCATGATATTGTCTTTAAATTTTATGCACTAATTGGCTTAAATAACAGGCATTTTTTTTTTTCCCAGAGATCTCGTGGCTACAGATGTTGATAGCACAAAGTTTGTTTTTCATGGAGACACAGTGGCAAGGAAGGGATGAACTATTTTGCAGCTGTTCCTTCTTACGGGGCTTGGAGACTACCATTAGTCTGACCAACCCTGGTTATTATGGAGGAAGGCAGGGGGGAGCTTTTACCCCTGGTGTGAGAACATTTTCTCCACATGATCAAAATATGGCCTCCACACACCTCAATGCATTTATTTACTATTCAAGTGTGAGACCTTCCTTCCAGCTGATATTTTTGTTATAAACTTGGGTAATGCCATATAAAAAGTGCTCTTAGGTAGCTACTCTAGAAGAGTAAAGCTAAGGCTTCACCTTGCAGGTGGTGAAAAAAGGTGGTGAGTGGGCCATGAGAAAAAGAGTGAAGATTTAGCAGTGAACAGCAGGTATTGAAAATGCACACTAAGTTTCTTTTTAAAAAAAAGAATTTTAAAGGGCAGCAAAGTGTCTCTAATGCTGAAGGATAAAAGGGATTATAGAAAAGAAAACCTACAATATTTCAGAACATCCTTCAAAAGCCAAACATCTTGAAAATAAGTGTGTGCTTCAGGTAATTCATAGATTGCTAGGCTTTAAGCAGAAATGTTAGAATTAATATCCTCTTTTACTACTACTGAATTATATGCTATTACAACTTTTATTCCCTGTATTTTATCTCTAGAATATTCTCATTTCTTATTACTTGAACGTATACATATGCTATGCCAAGTAATGATTTTACAATGCATGGAGTCTCAGCATAGAGTTGCTTGATGTTTTTTTCTTGATGATTTTACCACTTGTTCTACTGTTGCTAGAAAGCACTACTAACATGATTCAGCTGGTTCCTTTGCCTTTTCTTTCTCTAAGGTGACATTTGCAGGCAACTCCTTTGCTAGTGCTCTGTGTCACCCACCCTGGAACTTCAGATGCCTACTGGTCAGCAGCTGCCATGCTTTGCTGCAGAAGTTTTTGCATTTCAGAGAGCATGGCTACCTGTACCACTTTCAGAACATGTTGGGCATCACCCCACAAGCTACAAGTGCTAGCAAACCCTAGATTCCTAATATCTCTTCTACAGCCTACTGGCTGTTGTTCTGTTGTGCTTTGGGCACCTGTTACGCAGCCTGCTGAGGAAAACTTGGTAACTGGTCAGGTGCACAAAACAGCTTAATTATTTTCAAGACTTATTAAGTAGAACTGAGAAGATATTTACTGAAGAGATTCACCAATGGACAAGAAAAAGAGTGCGTCTCAGCTGGAAGTTAGTATGAGAAGAATTAAACTGATTTAAAACCAACACTTTATTTTCCACATAGCTTCATTTGTGACACAAAATTACTTATCTGAAAGTACCATGAACAGAACAGATGCACTTCTGAACCTCCAGATGCCATTTCTGACTCTTATTCTAAGGCATTTATTTCATAACATTGCCAGCTGGTAAAGCATATTACTTGTGGGGAAGGTTTTGTCATCAAGATAGCCAGGAGGGCTAAGAGTACAGACTTACTTAAATCAGATCTTTCGTTTCCTCTTCATTTTCTATCACTTTCTTTCAGTAAAAGACTTTCCAAACCCTTAAGCTGAGGTTCTGTTCTTTTAGAAATCTAACTACAGGCAATATGAGATCATTCAGTACTTAAGTTTATCTGACTTTTCTAGGGGAGAAATTCTCTGTTACAGGCTTAGTGTAATGCAGAATGACTTTCTACAGAAGTAACTGGTTCAAAACCAGGTCTTTCTTGTCAGCAGGAGGAAAGCTTGCAGGTGGGAGCTGCAGATTTATAGTACTTTCTTCATACTCTTTTCCGTGTGTTCAGCAGTTTGCATAGGCCAAACACATGCCACCAAGCTCTGAATTTGCAGAGAGCATGCTGTGAATGCAGCTTAATTGTCACCATCTACTCCCTGTGCACACAGGAGAGAAGACATCCTGAAGAGCTGAATTAACCTAATTCGCTTCTGAGGATCTTGTCAGATTCTGTGGTGCCTGGAGAAGAAACCAGAGGAATCATTCTTGTAAAATGCTGTCATTCTCTTTTGACAGACTATGAACGTCATCATCTGATATTTGAACCAACCCTCCAGAAGTACATGAGGCTGGAGTTTGGGCTTACCTAATGGACACGCTCGGACTTCCTGGGGAGCCCCTTTAGTACTTATTTTGCTGAAGGGAAGTAGGTCAGCAGCCCAGAGTCACAGAACTCCTTGACCAACAGGAGTGCTTCTGATCCCTGAATCTCTCTCTTACTCTGTTCCAGTGAATGCTGATTTATTCACTGCACCGTTCCAATAGCAAAAACATCTCGAAGGAAGAGCAACTGGAAAGTTTTTTACTTATATAAAAGCAGGTTTATATAGGTAGCCCAACAGTTATTTCAGAAATACTGTGGAGGAGGTTTTGAATTCTCTCTGTATAAGAAGAACGTGAGTAGTGGTCTCCCATTCCCTGAGGCTTGCTTGTGTCTCTTAACTTGTAGGCATTTGCTGAGAAATAAAACAGAAACAGATGTTTCTGGTTTAGGCACTAAATTACACAAAAGACTTTCATTTCATTTAGTCCTGAAATCTTTTTTTTTCCCCCACAGTAAAGCTTTTTATTCACATTTTCTATTACAAATTGTAACACAACAGAAAGTGCAGCAATAACAGCAGAGCAACAAGATCCCAGGCCACAGCAAGTAAGGAATCACTCAAACACAACAGCAGTGGGCACAGAAATAAAGGAAAGAAAATGCTTACCTTCAGAAGGCCTCAGGTATACAGGCATCTCTAGAGAGATACCCTCACCTCCATGCCAGCCCTTAAATGAGATCTGTGAAGGGGTGCATCTCGGTTCCACCCCTTCCGGTCACTCAGGTGCATTGCACCTGATGCATCAATCACTCAGGCTGTGACTTAGTTTTTCCACTACAGAAATATTAGAAGACAAAGATTTGAACAGACTGTTGAATATCAGTACAGGTATTACATTAGCTAATTTCAGTTATTAAATGAGATTTTATAATCATGACTGTTGCTCAGAGGATAATCATCTGAGGAAAATATACTGTAATCTGACTATAATATGATTGACATTACATTAACAGAGACCAGGTTCAGGGCAGACACTTTTAGGATGATGATTTAAGGAACAAGCTTAATAATTTTGACAGGTATGGGGAAGGAGACAAAAAATTGAATTTATAAGTGAGCTATCAAGCACAAACATAATCCCTGTTTACATTTTAGATTCTTCGGGACCTGTTTTGAGTTCCTCCTATGACATACCATATCACTTTAGTTACACGTAGAGTAGAGTAGAGTAGAGTAGAGTAGAATAGAATAGAATAGAATAGAATAGAATAGAATAGAATAGAATAGAATAGAATAGAATAGAATAGAATAGAATAGAATAGAAGTTGGCAAGGACCTACAAAGACCATCAAATCCAACTGCCTGACCACTTCAGGGTTAACCAAATGTTAAGAAAATTGACTGACGGGGAAATATCCAAATAGATAACAAAGGAAATGCACTATGTCTTTGGTCACTAAATCAAATGGATCCAGGACTGATACTGAAAGCCCGTGTGTCTAAGTTGAAAAAATCTTTATGAAGAAAACCATATAAAGAAACTATAGCTATCTGTATATCTGTGAAGATACTTACGAATAATTCAACTCCTTTGTGGACATTGAGAGGAACCACAGCAAGAGATCTGAGTGCCAGTCTTGCCATTCCTTCAAGTCACTGCCACTGATGATGTCCCTCCTCCTTGGCAGCAGTTTGACTGATGATCCCCAGGATAGTTTTTTCCTTTTAGTCACCTTTTAACTGGGATTTCTGGGGAAAGTTCTCTTTTTTTGCCATGTGGTACTGCAGCTTTGTCACTAATATGCAAGGCATGAATAACTGGTTCACAAGCTAATTACCAGAAAACTGTGCCTTTGTCATGCCAAGGCTCATGTCAGTTCCAGAAATATTACAGAGTTTGAACTTGAACAACAGTTAAATAAACAATAAATATGTGGACCATTTTGAGAATACTTGTAAGCTACTGTCATGGATTATTCTATTATAAGAAGCTACTGCTATGCATTTTCAGTATGAAGTGTTTCTCTTGAGTGTTCCAGACTATTTCATGCTATATAGGAAATACTGGTAATGTCTGAAGACATTTTATTATCACCTCTTAATTTAATTCAGGTTGCCTTCTAACGGTCAGTTTTCCCTCACTTTTCACCATCAGAAAGCTGGCAGATGGTACTCAGCACACAAAGCCTTGTGTACCTGCAAAATTTACTCTCATAAACTGGGATAAGAGGAGATTTTTTTAGTCTTTTCCAGTGCTTTCAGGTCAGCGATGATCAAATAAAAGCTTATACACAGACTGGAGCATAACATAATTTTCTGTAGTTTGTCAGTCAAAATTAGCATTTTCATGTCAGGGTAAGAGGGTAAGGGATGCTTCAGGTTGAGATTTCTAAGAAAGCTGGTGCAAATTCACTAAACTAGTCTACTACAGGACACTTTGTTCACCTGTGATTTCCCCCTTCCCTTGTTGTCCTACTGCATCTGATCTCTATATTAGAACATTAATCCTCACTTGTAGGATTAACTGACTGGTGAATTGACCTTGATCATCTCCCATATGCCCAAGTGGCCACTTTCTCTTTCCCTGTCCTCAACAGGATGGCAATGGGGGGAAATAAGATGAAAAAAGCTCATAGGTTGAGATAAAGACAAAGAGACCACTTACCAGTTACAAAACAGACTCAACTTGGGGAGAGTTAATTCAATTTTTATTGCCAGATAAAAGACCCCTCCCCTCCTTTTTTCCAGGTTCAGCTTCTCTCCTTCATTCTCAACTCCTCTATGTCCTCCCTCCACCCAAACAATGTGGGAGGAACGGAGAAAGGAGGTTGCAATAAGTCTGTAACAGTCCAGCTTTCTTGCTTTTCCCTTGCTCTAGCATGGATCCTTTCCATGGACTCCAGTTATTCAGGATAAACCTGCTACTGCACAGAGCCTCCATAGGTTGCAGCTTCTTTAAGGGCACATTCAGCTCCTTCTCTGTGGGGTCTTCCAGGGGCTGCAGGGAAATCTCTGTTATGGCTCCTGGAGTGATCTCTTCCTCCTCCATTTTTTTCTTTCTGGCTGCCTATAGAGCTGTTTCTCATACTTTCTCCTCATTCCTTATGGCTGTGCAGCATTTTGCATTTTCTTCCACGCACTTCCCCCAAGGCACCACCATCTTGGCTGCTGGGCCCAGTCATGTCCTGTGGGGCAACCTTTGCAGCTGGCTGGAGCCACGTGTCCAGCATGAGGCAGCCCTGGCCTCTCAAGACCACCCATGCTGCAAACACCTTGCCACAGTCACCCAGTACACTGATGCTGAACAGCACTGCAGTTAAAAAGAGAAGCAGTTACTGGTTGTTATTATAAATCACAAACAAGAACTGTTCTGGACATTCCTGCTCCTTTCACTCATCTCTCAACACTCAGAATCACAGAATCACAATGCTGAATGGCTGAAGTTGGAAAAGAACTCTGGAGGTCATCTAGTCCAACCCCTATGCTCAGGAGGAGTCACCCAGAGCAGGTTGCTCAGGACCATGCCCAGTGGCTTTTGAATACTTCCAAGGAGGGAAACTCCAAACCTCTCTGCACAAAATTTTGTGTGTCAGTTTGTGCCCACTGCCTCTTGTTCTATCACTGGGCACCACTGAAAAGAGGTTCCATCCTCTTTGCATCCTCTTTCAGATATTTATACACATTGATAAAATCCCCACCAAAGCCTTTTCTTCTCTAACCTGAACAATCCCAGCTCTGTCAGCCTATCCTCATAGGGTATATGCTCCAGGCCCTTCACTGTCTTCATGGCACTTAGTTGGGTTACCCCGAGTATTTCTATGTCTCTCGTATTGGGCAATCCAGAACGGGACACAGCATTTCAAGTGTGGCCTCAGCAGTGCTAAATAGTGGGGAAGGATTACTTCCCTTGACCTGCTGGCATTAGTGTGCCTGATGCAGCCCAATTGGCCTCCTTTAAGGCAAGGACTTGCTGACTGCGCATATTCAACTTGGTGTCTAGCAAGACTTCCAGGTCCTCTTCTGCAAAGCTGCTTTTCAGCTGTACTTGTGCCTGGGGTTGTATCCAGGTATTGCAAGATCAGTATGTCCTCTTCACCCATTTCTTTCACTGTTCTATGCTGTCCTATGCAATCCTAGAAATTCTTTCTTCACATCAGGATCTCAGCACTGTCCTCTTCCATCCTAGTCTGACCCTAATTTTGCTGATAACAGTTCCAACCTGAGTGTCCGGAGAGCAGAGACCTCTCTACCCAGCATGCTTTTTCATGCTCCCAATACTCCTGACACCCCAGACAAAGCCTTCACTAAAGAACTCATGTACAGAAAAATACTTAATGATTTAGTACATTTAACTCTGTTATTTTAAAGAAGGATTATTCCTCAATTGCTCTATTCCTTGGGCCTTTTCCCAGACTTCTAACAATCTGTAGTGCCAACTTCTCTAATATGAAACACTGCCAATTTCAACCTCTTATTAACCAGTCAGCTTTCACTTCCAAGACTTCATTTCTTTCATCTGCCTGATCATCCAGGAGCCAGCAGCTGCCTTTCATCCAAATTTCCTCCACTGTCGAAGGCTCTGCTGTGATCTGAGATGAAGCTAAGCACAGATGAGAGACCAGAGGCCTCCATCAGTTCCTCTTGGCTTGCCCTCTGACATGGGCTGCTCCATGCCAGGATGAAGGGCTTTTTTCTCTCTTCCTTTCTTCCTCGTTGCACAGGCTGGCAGTTAAGACAGATTTAGCTGTCAAATCAGATGATGTGATTACCCAAATTGCTTGGCTGTGGTTTCATTTCTCAAGTAAATGAAAATGTAAAGCTGAACTAGTACACAAGTGAAGCAGAAGGAGAGTCTGTAAATCATTCTTTAAAATTCAAGTGGAAAGTCAAATGAATATTTAGCATGGTGGGTAATATCAATTAATTCTGAGCAGCTGCAGCACTGTCTGAAACTGGGAAGGTAGTTTGGAAGACATCTACCCAAGGCTTTCATTGCCACCAAATACCGGGAGCAAATTTAAGTTGTCAGGAATGGGAAATTAAACAGAATAACCACTGTGACAGGATTTCAAAGGGGCTGAGGAGATACTCCTTGCTGTCTTTAGAGACTGTATTGAACTACGTGGTGTAACCCTGACATGGCACCAGTATTCCCTGTGGAGCTGAATGCTCTCATGCCCTGTGCAGAGGCTCCTCTGTGGGAGTAGCTCGCGCATGAGGTGTGCTGCATCTTGCCAAACTGAGTGTGCTGTTAGACTGGATGAGGTTTGGGCAGGCAAGATTTGTAAATGCATATTAGTTATGCATTTACGCATCTTATTGTAACAAAGAACTTAAAAGTCAGGACCCTGTGGGGGCTGGAGGTTCCTCCAGGTTCCCTTGGGAAGACCATGGCTGCCAGGCCTAGTCTCTTTATCCCACCAGGAGCAGGGTGTCCAGGGGCAATAGAGAAAACCCAGCCCCATGAACTGGATTGAACTTCCTGTGGGCAAAGCTGGGCCATACCAGGCTGGGATGTAGGCCTGTGTGTGGGCCCAGCTAGTGAGGGCCTTGCCTGGGCAGGGTAGGGCTCTGGGTAGTTGGAATCCAGCCCTACTGCTGCCTTGCTGGGGTGAGGGCTGACAGCCTTGGGCTGATGGAGGGTCCTGGGCCTGGGTGATTGGAGAAGAGGCCTGCCTTTTTATTCTGGAAACCTTTCTGTGCACCAGTACTGATAAAAGGCTTTTTGCTAATCTACATAAATCAAGTGTCTGACATTGCAGCCAAACTGTCACAGCAAGTATCCACCTTGGTTACGTACTCTGTCTGCTTCATCCTCAATCAGGGTGTTAGAGGACGTAAAATTACTGTAAAGTTGCAGTCTCCCATTAGCAGATGGTTTCTGAGTAGCTCTTTGTTTATTGAGATGTATGCAAAGTCCAGGCAAAACATTTGAAGGGCTGAAGTTGTAAAACATGATAGTGTGAAGGTGCTGCTAAAACAATGGAAAATGTTGTGACAAACCTGTCTTGTGGTCTTAATATATATTTAAATATAAAGGAAAGGAACAATAATTTTAATTACTTGGCATTTGTACTTCTGCTGGTTTAGATGGAATTACTTAAAAGCTAATGGTCACTTATTATACTATGTGACTGTTCAAAAATATAATTTTTGTGTTATAGCAGTAATTTGAGAGGGTTTGCTGGCATAAGAAAACTGCTTTCAAGTGGATATGAAAACTTTTCTTAAATAGTCCTGCTCATTTCTCCAGAATTATGCTGTAAGCCATTCTCTTTGAAACAGAAGCTCACAATAGCATTGCATCTTCTGTAAAAGTGACACTTCAAACGAAGCCATATCAAAGCACCGCTGAATGGTGAACATGCAATATCTTCATAGATGGCTATCTGCTGTAATTACCCTGAGTGAATTAAAGGACAGGCGCTGTTCCTCCTTGGGAAATAGACTGCTTGAATAGCTATATCATTTGTAGAGTTTAGTTAAAATCTAACTCAAAAAGACTTTTAAAAAGAGCATTAGTCTAAAATGTAGATGTGCAGTACTGAAAAAGTCATTTCCAATCATCTGAGACTAAACCAAATCCAGAAAACCAACAAAGTTAGTAAGTTTGTGAACATAACTGCAATTTAGTATAATTACAAGCAGTGTTAGGTCTCACAATAAATACTTTAGGATCCCTTTTTTCTTTTTTTTCCTACCTGTAGTTTTAGCTGACTGCACGTTAAGGATCTTGCTTGAGATTTCAGAAAAGAAAAGATTAATACTTGGGTCATAACTCTTATTATAAACAAATATTACAAATGAATATTGTTACCTTCTGATGGTGCTCTGCACTTGAAGGCAAGCTTCCTTTTCAGGTACTTAAATATTTTTGAAAAACTGCAATTTTGTTCAGCTAATAGGAGCTCAAAACATTTTGCTGTAACTTGTGCAGAGTCATAAGGAAGCAGGAATTTTCTTATAGTTATTAAACTATGTCTTACTCTTCCGTGAACAAAATACAACTGCTATGCAAGTCTGTCCCTCACTGGCATACCAAATGCTTCAGTGGAATTAATTCCCCTGAGTGCCTTTATCAGATTTGTTCACTTTGTTCCTGAACATAAAGTTCAGTTCATAAACAGAAGCAGAGGAGGAGCTTTTCTTCTCTGGTTTTGCAGTAAGTGACTAGGAAAAGTTTTGCAGCCACAGGCATGAGAAGTTCTCTGGGCTCTTCCAAATGAAACACTGATTGCAGTGTCGCCTGTGATTTTGAAAGGACTCGATCTTCTAGGCACTGTTGTTGTTCCATCCAGGCTTATTAGTTTCCAGTGGGATCCAAGATGTACTTATTTCTCCCAAAGTTAAAGTATAATTCTGACTCTCAGACACTTGTAATTTAATGCTGGGCAGATGAAGTAAAATCACATAACTAGAGTAACTTCAGTTCAAGGCAATGAAGGCTTCACAAATCATGGCTTAAAGAACCTGTTTGAAGAGCAACAGAGGGAAGTATATGGTGATATTAATATGTGAAATTGAAAAGCTTATGTGCTTGGAGACTGCTCCACTGCTAAAATGCAGGCCAAATTTACAGCCAATTAGGAAATAACATATGGAGATGCACCTGTATGCTGACATGCAATAAAATGCTGACACACTTAAAAAGGAAAATCTACCTAAGAAGCTTTTTATTTCAAGAATGTTTTATGCTCTTTCTGATTCTGCCTCCCTAGAAATAAAATCTTTTCAGAAGAATGCTCCATATCAACAGAATTAGAGCAAACTGAAAAAGAAAATTCTTACAAGTGTCATTTGATATATTTGTTATATAAAATTTGGCTGTCAATATTTTTTTTTAATTTTATACTATTTTATACCAATTTAGGCTCAGCTTGAGATCTAATATTCTTCTGCAGATTTCAGCTGTATGGAAAATGCACAGGATCTGCATTTCTTACAAATTTACATGGAGAATATGGTAAGTTCTGTTGTCTTGGACATATTCAAAATGAGGAACAAGAGTAGTTTTCCTACAGTTTACATTCCTACAGTTTACAAGCCTGTGCTCTCTGTGCTTTGTCTTCGATCCCTTTATGTAACAGCTTTCTCCCCATTTTTCTGGCTATCTGGGTATTAGGCACATAGTCTAACAGTAACAGCCATCACGTTTCTATAACCAGTTTGAAGAGAAAACCTCATGCCATAAGATTAAGTGTTGCTCAGGTTATACCAGGTAAGCTACAAAGACTAAGCAGTTAGTTCTGGGTCACAGTTTTGTGAGAACCATTCCTAACAATATTTGGATCTTATGGCAGTCTGAGACCCAGTTTCAGTATCTGCTGAAATACTTCCAAGTCAAAGCGAGCTATGTGGGATAAAACCTGCCAAATATATGCTGCATAAGTGCTGACTCTTTATTTTAACAAGATGGTTGGAAAAAAATCACACGGGGCAGTAATCTACATGCAGGTGTACCAGGAGATAACAATGTATTTTTCTTTATAACACTGGTGTTTCTGAAATGCAAAGCCATTACTACTCTGTCTTTTAGATTAAGAGTAGCTGTGCAGGGCAGAAAAGACAGTTAAAGATATTTTTCAGGCAGGACGTGTTGAGTGCTCATCTACTTTCCAGCCCAGATAGCTGCTCCATATTCTGCAGGTTAAAAGTTGCAGCAGGCTTGGAGATGGGAAGTGAAGGATGGAGGGAGAGCGTGGCAAGGGGCAGACAGCTGCTGAGTTACTGGAGGCCAGTTTGTTCAGCCCTTGAAGTACAGCTAAGAGAAATGGGATGAAAGATGTGTTTGTAGGAGTGATTTTGTATCTGAAGTCTTTTCTTAAATGTTAGGATCTTAGAACAAGAAGTGAGCACTTTGTGTCCAACACAGACTGTATGAGAGCTGCAGGAAAGGTCTTGAGACCATGGCTGCTGCTTACCTGCTATGCCTTGAGGCTGTGTGAGAGACAGGGGAGCTGGGAACCTGTAAGGCAGGCTGGAGGGCTGGGGTGAGGTTGGGCATGGTCCCTCCTTGTTCAAATCCCTTGCCTCTGGCCTTTCTCACAGCTACACAGCCTGGGGATCAGGCTTTGCAGTGAGGAGAAACCCAGGTCTTTGTTGCAAAGCAAAGTGCCAGTAGCGTGGGAATGAAAGATGAGTTCTGTGAGCTACACTTTGCCCTTCTCTCTCCTCTGGAACTGAAGATGCTGCAAGTAAAGCTGATGCCAGATGGGTCCTGAGACTTGTGTAGGTGAGGGTCCAAGTTATCCTCTTTCCTGCAGGCCAGCCACCCTGTCACAGAACTACTCTAAGCTGCCCCATTCTGGTGTGGTACAGGAAAGCAGTAGGTGTTGGCACCATACAGAGCCTGCTATAACTGTAAGCTTGTCCTCCCCAACCCATACTCTCACATTT
Source organism: Numida meleagris (assembly GCF_002078875.1). Taxonomy (NCBI): domain Eukaryota; kingdom Metazoa; phylum Chordata; class Aves; order Galliformes; family Numididae; genus Numida; species Numida meleagris. The sequence goes on along the minus strand of NC_034410.1, from coordinate 95,057,396 downwards.
GTCTTATTCCTAACTATCACGGTCTCCACAAAATGAGTGGTCCTTCTTGAAGGACAGTTAGAGTGGACTTACAAGAGACAGTGACTTCCAATGCAATGGAGGGTACTTAGCTCTCTTATCTATTTCTGTTGTAGGGAAGAGGATGGAAAATCAAATTTTGAAGAAACTGCACTTGGTAGATATTTCATGTGTTGCAGACTTAATATAAGGTCTGTCTATATCATGATTTTCTTTCAAAAACATTTTATCATTTTGACATTTACCAACTCAATTTTTCTCATTGAAGATATTTTCTTTGTTTAGTTCTGTAGAGACTTTCAGATTTATTGCTCCCTTTCTTACATTTTTATCTGTAACCCTAAGTCTCCCTGAATACTTATGCTTTTGTCCATATCCCATATATCTTGAAATACGTGTTTTTCTTATTGTATCATAAGTTCTTCTATTTATGGATGAAGAGATTTTCTCTTTTCCTCTACTCTACTTCTTGTTCTAGCCATGTCTCAGCTCCCCCAGTTTCATGTCTGTCTCTTACTAAATCTTTTGTCTCTGGCACAGCTGAGTAACTCTGTGGAATTACTGTGAGGTTAATTCACCATATGCTCTGGACTGCTTCAGGATATTTTGGGGTGAAAACTATTCTGTGTTCCAGTTTTCTAAGCGTTGTATTATTTTGGCAGGGATGATTAAAATTTTTTTCACAAGGATTTTGTAAATTGCAATCTGTTTTGTAGCATCCTTCCAAACTGGCTAGCTGATCCCTGATCTAGGTGACTGACTTCCTTGGAGATCTTTCAATTTTCTGACTGGTATTTTAATTTTTTAATTCCTTGTTGTGTCATGTTTAGAAAATAATGGCTAAATTGAAGTTCTTTTACTGTCTCTGAAGCCTATTCTTTTATTAAAATAAACTGGCCTATGGAATTTTAATGAGAAGCTGGCAAGGTCAGCAATTCCCTTTGCTGATCCAGACCCGGCTTTGGGGTTTTAAAATTCAAAACCTATAATCTGTGCTGCCACAACATCTTCATGTTGGGAAAAACTCTTCAGTCACTGAAAATAGCTTTTAAACCAAAATAACTTTGCTTGGCCTCACACTCCAAAGTTATTTATGACTCTTGAAAATTACTAATTACATGATTTTAAGGAGACGCAGTGTTGAGAACAAAGTAATGAGTTAGCGTTGCCAGCGAAGTACAAACATGTGTCCATATTTTCTGCTTTCTCATAGACTTTTGTATAAATGTGAAGTTTTAAAATAACTATTCATTTATTTGTGATTTAAACAGCAGAATTTTAATGTAGTATACATTTTAATTTGAAATTACTGATAAAAATGAGTTGCCATTAACTCATCTCTGGGGGAACACAAGGCTTGCTGCAGAAGACTTACATTTAAATTTTTCTGAAATGATGAAAGACAGTTGATGCAGTTATTTTTAGACTATTGCATGAAAATTATCAGCAGAATTAACTTAATCAGTAATATTTATGGAGGTTCGGTTGGCAAAGACTTGTCTGGATACTTTGCTCATACATGTACTTTCACAGCCTTCTGAAAATTATTGGCAGTGTCCTACAAGTGTAGTATTATTTTGAGTTAGTATTTTTAACTCTGCAAACTGATGTTGCACGAGTGTCCTTCTGTAATATTCACCTTCATTTAGTTTCTATCAGTTCCAGTTATACCTGGCACAGCAGAACATCTTCTTAAAAGTATTCCGTAATTCCGGGCTTCGGAATGCAAAAATCATAGGATCGATGATTGCATTGCACATTATGAGGGTCCCATTCACATGGAAAATGGACATGTAGCAGGCACAGTAAGGGTTATGTGGGCAAAACCTTGCTAAAAGGATGTGAAGAACAAACGGGGCCCAGCAGCAAAGGAAGACTCCAAGGAAAATTGTCAGCGTAATGGCTCCCTTCATGTTAGTTCTCTGATGGACTGCACTGGTTGGCAGCGAGGCGATCTTTTTAGCATGAGATCGAGCTAGGAGGAACATATGGATATACAGGCACAGTATAAAAAACATCATTAAAGGGAACAGAATGGTGAAGGGAATGACTGTGGCTACTTCATGGGAGAAGAGGGCAATGGCAATGCTACTGCCAGCACAGAATGTCCAAATGATTGCCAAGATGACCAAAGCCCTTCCTAGTGTCATTATATTATGGTACCGCAAAGCATAGAAGATAGTGATGTATCTGTCTGCTGCAATAGCTAACAAGCTGAAAATGGACCCCAGTAAAGATAGAATGAACATGGAATCCATGGCATCATCCAGCTTTTTCTCAAAGTCTCCACGACGTGTCAGGTACCCCATTTTGCACAAGATAATAAAGATGTTCTCCAGAGTTTTGTACAAGCTACCTAACATGTCTGAAATGGCTAAGCTACAAATGAAGAAGTACATGGGCAAGTGCAAATTCTTATTTCTGATGACAGCAACAAGGACAAGTAGATTTTCCAGTATGCCAGCAGCAGCAACAGTGAAAAAAACTTCCTCTGGCACCACAATCTGATTGCAGTCAGTGATATTTAAGGAAAATTCAGTTATATTTTCGAGAGATGGAATGCTTGTCTGCCCTGCATGTTTGATTAGATTGGAAGGTCTCTCAGTGCTCATTTCTTCTGCTCGTGGAAAGCCTCTGTGTTGTTGTTTCTCAGGCTTGGCTTTACTCTGAAGCTGATGTGTCAGTCAGACCATCCTTTTGATGAAGTCTTTCTCCTTCATCTGGAACAGTTTGAAGCCTTAACTGAAACGTTTTGAATTTCTCCTGCAACAGAACATAAAGAAACATAAATATCAAGAAGAAAATTGCCACATGCCAAAAGAACCAAACATTTGAAATATCACCTTTTGCAATTGAATGAATATATACCATTGGAGTGAAGTAAAATTGCTTTCGATAAAATAAGACCTGCTCCAAGCTTCACAGTGCCTTAGAAGAAAATAAGGTGTAAATTCACTGTTAGCTTCAGGAAATTTAAAAAAAACCAAAAAACCGCATAGTTTTCTTTACCAATGAACATCCCATGTTTACTGAAACTAATTTCACAGACTTCAAGAATTTGGCAGTCTCTACTGGCCCAGCTGTTTGCTTTGAGAAAGTCTGGCATTTCTCACAAGATTTGTAGCTTTATTGGACATGAGTGAGACCAATGCCAAGATAAGCTGTTGTCCAGAACAGTAACATATTTACCACCACATTGTTGATGCTGAAATAAAAGGCTCTTAATTTGCATGTGAACATTGTAAATATTGAATTTTTTTTCAGAGGTATGTAAGATACTAGTGCCAAACTGCCTTTTCAGGCAAATTGAACCATTCCTTTGATTTGAACATATTTCTAAGATCCAAAGCAAAATCTTTTTTTGGCTGTATTTTACAGCTAAAGGATCAAATGTTTTGCTTCTGCACTGAAATGATTTTTTTTTCTTTCTCTGTAATTATTCTGATCTAAATTACATGAAAGCCTATAGGAATCTTTCCAAAAGATTAGGCTTTTAAAGCTATTCATTAAGGTATAAATGCATGTGATATTAATTTGGCTCTGATACTACCCATAGAGAATAAGGCACACTTTTTCTTGTAATTTTAATAGCTCCATTTGTGAAGTACAGGTGCAGTTGCTGTTTGGAATATTCCCTTTTTTAAGAACTGAAATATTATCCTGTTTTTAAGTTCGAAACAGTGTTTAGTTCTTTGGCACTTTCATACCAATATGTCTTGAAATGCATTTGGGCATTTGTTCCTATTCAGGTTTGCTGAATGCCATGATGCCCTTTAGTGCTGTTCCAAAGGAAGAATTCAGAAGTTTTAATTACTTTTTATGTAAGTCCTTCTTAAGTGTTGGTGGCTGTCTGTAAATGGCATAGCTGAACCGCTGCTTGAATGTGATCAGCTCTAATGCATTTTGAGCATTCAGCTCAAATGTGTTTGGCCACATATCAAGTGATAACAGGTTTCTGATCTGGGTTTGCTATTATCATCTGCAGAGATTGACAGTAAGGTGTTACTTGTGGTGAAATGGGCTGAAAACTGGACCACCAGAGAACATGAACTCAGTCGAAAGAAGCTATTAGCTCACTTGAAAGAAAGCATTCAAGAGAGTGCCCATACTTATCCAGAAAAAAAAAAAAAGGCCGTGTAATGGAATGAATGAACTGAATTGTACTGCAGCACATCTGGACAATTAAGTCAACATCTGCCAGCATGTGCAAGAGATGCACCAATGTCTTTGTAGTGGTATGTTTTTCCTCTTCTCACCTAGAGCTACTGTCCGAGTTAGGTTTTATGATTTCTAATCTGTTTCACAACCTAATTTTCACTCTTAATAGTAAGTCAACACAAACACTCCAAACTAAGGTGCATCTAAATGGGATTTAAACCGGATAATCAGTTGGCAAAAATGCCTTTGTTACATCCCTATTCTTTCAGATCTTTTTCAATACTGCTGCTTTGCTGGTACACTCATACTGCTCAACTTATTTCCTTGATAAACACGATGGCTCCTTCAATGAAAACAGCATTGTGAATGACGTGACATACTACATTTACTGCTTTTTCAGAATATAAATGTTCTTAAATTTACAATAACTCTGTGTTGAGTACAGCAGTTGATTAGGGCAGAGATCTTGTAAAGGGACTGTTAGCAGTTATAGAAATGAATGATTATGTTATACCACTTAATGTTGTTTTCAGACAATTAACAGCCAAAAAAAAAGACATTCTTATTTCAGAGATTCTCATTTCAGTATGTATATATAGCTACTGTAGACTATATTATTAGGTTTCCATGAAGGATGTTTCGAATTATCCCTGCTTTGATGCTTCAGTGCAGTGCAGTCATACTATTTCTGTCTGAGACTTCCCTGACAGAATCAGCTACGTATATGCTGTTGTACACAGGTAGCAAACCCAGTGCTTGATCTACACAATGCATATTTTGATCATACCTCTGCCATAATCCCACATTTACAGGATTCTTTTGCAGCTACAGAATGACCAGACAGCATGCATGAAGTAGTTCAATGCTTATGAGCAGCATGGGATAGATAGGCTACATATGGAATGTAAAGCTGTTGTGAACATGATCAGTAACCTCAGTGTGTCCTAAAAGTTAAGTTTCCACAGGAGGAAGACACGAGTATACCTTGGTGGTTAGAGTCATATTTCCACAGGCTACCTACTGAAATTAGAGCCAAGGTCATTTCACACAAAGCTATAAATGGCCATCAACTGAAAAAATTTACCCTCTTGTGTTGGTTGGAAACCAGAGACAGCCTGGATGCAACACACTTCCTCTCCACTGCCAATACTGTGTCCATTTGCTTCATCATTGCATTGTCCAGATAAAGGATCAATGTCCTGCACCAGCACCAGTCTCTGGTTGATCTTAGATTTATCTTTTGCAGATGTCCACAAAAACCAACCTTTAACAAGTGCTTACATATAAGGATTGTTAAAAATAGGACCCAACAATTTAAGAATAAAACAGTGCCTTATACTACAATCCTTTTTTTTTTCCCCCACCAATGGTTTAACTATTTGGATTTTCCCTTTCTTGAGGTTACGCACAATCTAATAAAAATTTCACCTGTAGCAGGAATCATTAAAGAGCAATGAATAACAACAACAAAAAACCTTTAAGTTTGAAACACATTTTCAAATTTAGTGATAAGCATCACAAACCCAACAAAAAACCTCAGGCTTTTCCTTCACACATTTAAATTAGGTCCTGGAGGGAGAAGTCAATAGCTCAGTCATTTTGGATATGTTGAAACATTATTTATGTAAAAAGAGGCAGTCTCCTGAGTTGGCATAGTGGGAAACAAGCTGACAACAATACTGAAGTTGCTAAAATGCATGCATTTGTAATATTATCAGCAATTTCCATTCAGTCTATAGTTTTTTAAAAGCAAGACAAAGCAGGGAGGACAGGAAGCCAGGACTGGGAAGTATGGAGACAATGGTGTAGAAACATAGGAAATAAATGTAATTTGGATTACCTGTCAATTATATTCATTCACAGTGATTATAGTTTGTCTCTTTACAAGCACTCTGACACTGGCAGAGCATGTTGGCACTGTGAGTATTGCACAGCTAAGACCAACATTAGCAACACCAGTATTTCAGCCTGCAGCTCTGCTGAGAAAGTCCCAGTGGATGTTGAGGAGTACCAGCACTGAGCAGGATTAGCTTTGGACAAAATGCATAATTCTTTCCTGCATGCCCAGTGAGTATTGATAACAAAAATTCAACTTTCTGTGCATTAGAAGCACAGTGACTTAGTACCTGAAAAGTCTGGGAGTAGTCAGGTCTACACTTGATATAATTTTTTAAAATTGGATAAGCAGGTATTAAATAAAGTACTTCCTTCAGTTCCAAAATGTTGAATAAATTGATCTGGTTAGTAGTAATAGCAACAAGGTTCTCTTGTACGCCTTGGTCAGAGTGGAACATCAATCCCTTGTGGAGGTGGTTGGACAATGAGCGTGTAAATGATTACAGTGCATGATGCAGCCGAGAATGACCTTTTACTAAAAATGACAGCACAGGTCATGTGCATGCCATGGATGAGAGCTATATACATTTTCAGTGACTCCCATTCAAGTCATCACGATTTTGTATCCAAATCCATTTGAAAAAATATACCATGTTTCCAGCTTTTCCAGATGTACAAGGCATTTAAGAAGGAAACATGTCATTTAGAACTATTGATGTGGAGACTTTTTAAAGCTATAAAACAAAAGAACATTTTTTCCTCCCCTTCATTAGGTCAGCACTGGCTTTCATGGTGACCAAGAGCACTAGACCCATTACCAGAAAGTGATCTACAAGGGCAAGCTGTTCCCTCCGCTTTCTGGTGGGCACTTCTTTTTGCCTATCAGGTGGGCTTAGCTCAAGCAAGAAGTGAAAAATAGACAGATTTGGGATCTGTGTGCTTTCTCTTTAACTACACAGTTCTTTTAAATGTTAAAACTCACTGCACCAGATGAATTCACACAGCACAGCCATTCCCACAAGCGCCTGGTCTCAGAGACCTGTGACATCTTGGCTAAGAGTCACCTGTCTCCCCTAGGTATGACAGATTAGGGACACTGTAAACAAGAAGTTTTTACAGGTGGGTGCACAATTTTGCTATTAATAATAGATGGATATTATTATTTTCTGTGTGGAGGAGAGCTGCCTGGTGCTCTTAAGAGTGGTTATGGTCTCACAGCAAGCCCTGAGCCACTGTAGCAGCTTGCTGTGCTGAGAGGCCAAGTTCCACCTCTCCTTTCCCACCTATGCTATTCCTTCCTCTCACTTCCATCATCTCCCCTGAGCATGTACAAACCCCCTTTCCCCTAAGTAACAATATACACTTGATGCATATATGAGTGTATTACTGTGTCTGGCAGGCAGTGCAGTAGGAGCACGGCACTCAGTGACAATTTATGCAGGGTGACCTAACCCACTACGAACTCTTAGCTGCGATAAGAAGTTCCAACCTAGTGCTGTTTCTACCCAGCTCAGTTATCCCTAAGAGCATAGCAATCTTAGTACAAACTGCAGCATGAATAATTCCTTAGTTTTGAAGCATGGATGCCAGTGTTTGTTCTCTGCTAGAGCCTGATAAGCCAGATCCTTCCTCTCAGGAAACTATTAAATGCCCTAAAGGCCCTTTCTTTGGGAATTCTATGGAAAGCCATGGCATTTCCCAGCAGTAACTGAGAGAGTAGGAAAGTGTGCATTCCGTAACTTTATTTTTACACTAAAGAAATCTGCATCTTAAATACATTTTATATTACAAACTTTGTTCAGCAAACACTGAATAAAACAGCAGTTATGACTGTGAAAGAGCTCTACCCTACTCTGAATGTGAGCAGTCTCAGTTGCTTACACTCTGATGAAAGCCCTGCAAATAAATGAGTTTCCTCGCTTATTCCTGCAGACATGCACCAAAACAAAGTGCTGTACATTTAGAAAACAGTAAGACAGATGAACTGTATGTTTATTGTTTCATTTTTCAGCTGTTCTAATCTCAGTCTTCTCATGGAAATGTCTCATATGAAAAAATAATTTCATACAGAACTCATTCATTGAAATATTGATATAAGCACAGTTCTTTTCCTTCTCAGATTTTCATCATTCTTTAAATTACATTTCAGATAAAAGAATATCAAGAAGGGCATGAGAAAACAAAGGTGAAAAATTAGGATAAGATAATATCTGTTGTTTTCATCTTCTCAGTTGAAATTTTATGAACAAACTGAATTAGTAACTATTGTCTATTAGTCATTTATTCTTTTGCTTTGATCTCCCTCTAGTGTTCAACAAAATAGAGTTAGCCAGATATTAATATCCGATTACAGCTCTTCTGATTTCTCACGTGCACCCAGAATGTTATATAACATTCTGTAGCCTAATTTCAATTTCATGGACTGGCAACAGCCCTAAATAAATGTTTGCTGTAAGGATAATTGTTGCTGTAAGTCTTAGAGATTTAATGCATCAGAATAAGGAATACATCCCGTATTATTTTCATGTCTAGTACTATCATAGAAATTTTACACTGCTAGACATAAAAGGCAGCAATGATACAATAAAAGGGAAATGTAGACACATACAAACTAAATACAGAATATTATTGAACCTAAAGCCACACATGCCAGCTGGACTAGTTACTAGCAAAATGTTTCTTACACAGTTGTAAACCTGACTTCATTATAAGCAACTTTTCTAGAGTAAAATCTGGCTGGAGATTACTCTTGCTGACATTTTAAATGTCAGATATACATGTATACATTAAACAGAATTCTATGTAATAATATTTTCCTGACTTTAGATATACCGTAAAAGAATTTTCATAGTGGATCAGGAACTGGACAGTCTGAAGGCTTTATAAAATATATAGATGACAAAAAATGGAGAAGATGTTTTTTTTTTTTAACTGTCATCTCTTTTCTTTTCCCCATAAGATCAGCTTTGAGATAACACAGCTACGAGTTTCTTTTAGGAATAAGGATAAGTGTCACTTCAGAAAAGCTTAAATACAATTCAGATTAGGTATATACAACATACCATGATTTTGTTGCTAACAACAAAAAACATAAGAAAACACTCAGGCTACGTGGAAACTGTATGAGCCAGGGCTACTCATCCCCATACGATGCTAATACAGCTTCAATTCAAAACATCATGCAAGCCCTGGATACTTGACCAAAGATAATGAAAGCCAGAAAAGTAAAGATCATTAAGAAAAGATGGACTGAGTTCTCAATATGTTTAAAATATCTGCAATATCAGAGAGGAAAAGGAATTACTTATGTGTTTATGTAGGAAATGACAGTGATTAAAGCTAAAATAAGTCAGGAAATATTTCCTAACTGATTAACTACTTTAGGCTCTGTCATTCTTTCCACATGGAATTGTGGAGGCTTTAAGCTATGCTGCTATTTCAAATATCTAGAACAGAAAAGAATTATATGAAATGTTGGTGATTACATACAAATGTTTTCCTTGTCATGAGGCCTAAGTGCAGAATGGCCACAGAGCAAAATAGCATCATCAGCAAAATAACCCTCCTCCTATCAAGAGCATGAACAATTTGTTGAGAATGACCAACCAAGAGAGAAAAAAAACTAGAACTTGCACAAAATCTGAGGTGGAAATGTACTAAGACACTAGTGATTGGTGTTTTGCTTCCCTGTCCAGTCCTTACATTCTGCAGGGGCCTTCCCACCACTGAAGGCAACATGCTATGCCCTAGGGACGGGAACATTTACAAGTTACGTAAAAACACAGCTGTAAGAGATGGGAATGAAATTCAGTGAACATTTCCCCACCTTTGTAGCTGGACAGTAGATGTGATCATGAGTTTTTTTTTTGGAAATACATGGATTCTCACTCCATCACGCCGCTGTTCCCTTTTTAAAGTTGTCACTTTTCTTACTGTATCACAAGTCTATTGTGAGTTTGTAGCAAGATAAACTACCTAATAGAACACCCTAATATTCCTGATGCAACTAATTGCTTTGGAAGTGATGTACTTGAACCCTGGGGTTTAAATCCTTAGTTTCAGTACGAGTACTGAGCCACTGGACTGACTTGGTAGCAAGACACAATGACCAACACCAACTGATTTTTTTTTTTTGAAACACTGGTTACTGTGCTTCAGACATTACAGACTGCTTATACTACACTATTCCTTCATACTTACCACCAGCATAAATTAATTTTAAGCTTATGTATAACTGTAACTGTCTACAAGGAATGAAAAACAGTGAATTCAGTAGTGGACAAGTAGTTTCTGGGATCATTGTAAGAATCAATCAAGAGGCCTTCAAATGACATCTGAGGCCAATGCTCTGTTCTTACTCATTCCAGTAAATCATTAAGTTGCCAGTAATAGTGCCATCACAGAGATGTTATCAACAAGCATCAAGGAAATCTGTACAATGAAACATTAACCATTTCTTGAAAGAGAAGACCTGTTTCTGCTCTGAAATGCCCACCTTTTTTTTTTTTTAAAAAAAAACCATCTTTTCCTCTGGCTGTGAATACTCCAGTAGCTGGAAATAAAGCAATAGTTAAAATAGGCAGAGCTACTAGGAAATTTTTCCATAATTTTAAATAACAGACACCAAAGATGTAGACCTAGTGTGCTTAAACAGCTGTGAATGCACTATATCTTGTAAACCCATGAGTGTATTATTGAGAGAACATATATGAAAAAGACAAGCTTATTTCCTGGGAGCTAATTAAAAATACCAGTGTACTATTTATCTTGCCAATGCACTAATATATTTTCATTTTTATGCTAAAAAGTAAAAATAGTGAAAAGAGTGATTAGAAGTTAATCCAACAAATGTTTACTTTCTCTGGATGCGGGCAGGGTGAAGAAAACACCTCTTGGAGATGCTGCTTTTCAGAGATGTCTTCATGACCACCACGCATCTGGGAGGGAGAAGTAACGAGCAGGAAAACAAATATGAGAAGAGTCAATCCCAAATTCTGCAAGCCCATAAAAATCTGACTGCTCAGGAGCAGAGGCCACATAAAACTTCAGTCTGTGTGTTGGCATCCAGTGCTGATGCAGCTCCTCTTATGGGTAGTAGTCAAAGTCTCATTGAAAATGGAGTGTTGCCATCTGAACCTCTGGAAAGGTGTGGCAAGTGTAGGAAGATGATCCATATTAGGTCATACTTGTGCATCTTTTTCCTGCATTAGTATCTGGAGCACCATGGAAATGGTGCTGTGGTAGAACAAATATTTCTATTTCTGTACAGAACTGCATGTATATATCGTGCATGCATGCAGTGTTTTTCTGCTTATGTCTAAAAAACATAAGCAGTGTAGAAGAGTAAATATTAGCTCAAGTATCTGCAATAGTGTGTGTTAAATATAGGCATTTACTCTGCCTAGACTTCTCTTGTTGTCAGCTCCTTCAAGGACAGATATCATCTATACTCTGCCTTGGCTGCATGCTGCAGAATGACACAGGGTTAAATATCTAAGAATTTTAGCAGTTAGAGTGCTCCAAACAACGCATTCTTATGGCAGCTATACTGCTGAAAATCTTTAACAATATCAGGTAGATAGATGAGTTGCTCAATATTTACACTAGAGTGAGAACAGAATTCAGTCCTGCTGCCACAGAGTGAATGTAACAAAAGCTGTACCTTGCAGGAATTGCACTCCTTGCACAGTGCGAGAAGACTCATTGATGACCATTTAGAAAGAGATTGTGACCTCTGGCTGAGAAAGGAATAAAACTGGATTGAAGCCATGAAAAACAGTATCCAGAAGAAGCATTTTGATTGAAGCTTTCCTATTGCAGAGCTTAACTTCTTCAGGACCTAAAGAAGAAAACTGCGCTCAAGCTTCTTAAGAGGTTAAAAAAATCCCTGCTGAAGCTTTGTGTGACATAAGAATGAATATAAGATAAAAGACTTAAGGGATCATTAGAAATATGGAACTTAATTGTAGAAATAATATTGCATCTTTCACTACTTTGTCCAAGCAGGCTGAGTTTTAGATAGGTTTAGTAAACTGCCACTTACCTGCTGGTGAAACAATATGTGAGCCAGTGTGCTGGTAATGCTGGAATCAGGATTGCTTATAAAGGAAATGAAGCCAACACAGTCTTTACGTAAAGGAAAGATTGGAACATCTAAATCAAAGATCAAGACAGTTGTCTTATTGGCATAACCTTGAATTAGGGTCATTTTAAAATAACGCACTTTCTCTGAGAATGCTTATGAGGAAAAAAAGAAAGAAAAGATGCACAAGTCAAAAGGAAAATGCTCCATGTTTCAGCAGATTAACATTTCCCCTCCTCCTGATCTTTGTAAGCTCCCCTCCTAATATTTGTGAGACTGCAAATCAAGTTTATCCACAAAACATCTATGCTCTGAATTATAATGGTGTCTAAACACTCTGGTAATTGATTGAGATGTCAGAGGATGTTTACTGCCCATTAGGAAGACTCCTTCTCCATCCTCAAATACAAGCACTTTTCATCTTCACTTTTTAAATCCCTTTTCTTTTGGCCAGTTGGACCTACTGTGTGCAATTACAATGCACAAAGTTAACTATTAGTGAAAGCATGCATGGCTTTGAAGAATAGGACACAGTCAACAAAACTGTTTAACAGGAGAGCAGAACATTCCTTCCTATTTCTTCTCCCCTAGCTTGTTCATCATTTGAATAGCCTCCTTCAAGTATACCTTTGCTCCTCACTATTGAGGAGCAGCTTCCAGGGCACTCATTCTTTGCTATGTCAGGTGGCCCTCATCTCCTAACAGATTAGGGTTCTTCGCACTGCTTTGGACCTGAAGATGCTCATTAGTGCCTTGGAAGATAATTGTGGAAAGTCCTCATCTCTTCTTGTACTGCGAGTTTCTTTTTCAGTCTAAAAATTCAATACAAAATTTAACAGTATACTGCACGCACAAAAAAGTTGATACCGTAAGGTGTAGTGGATCAAGTCAGCTTTGAAAGTGAAGACTCAGAATCCATAATAATGACATTTAGGGTCATGAACAACACAGAAATTCAAAATTTATTTCATTTAAGCCTAGAACATGAGAAGGTACTTATTGTGAACAAAGAGCAGTGCATTTATTTAATTCAATTCTGGTGACTTACCAGGTAATTAAAAAGAATTGGGAACATGATTTACCCTGTGATCATTTAGTTATCATAGAGCTTTTGAGAAAAACAGCAGAAAGCCCTCAGAGAAGTCTTCAGATTACATTAAGTTAACAATCTACTAATATTTCAAGTATCTATGTTCAAATGTCATTCCTAGCAGCTCAGTAGGGCTGGGTCCATGGGTGTGCAAGGGACAACATTGTGCCTTCAATTCTACCTGCAGCTGACAATACTTCCAGCCTCCTGGATTTATTTTCTCATTGACCTAGCTGTACTGCTCTCTGCTAAGCACCAGAGATCTGTGGTTAAACTTGCTGTTAATGTTTTTGCACATCTAAATGGTAAGAAATAGTAAGGCTTGTTGACTCTAGAGTATACTGTGAGAGTCAGAAAGAGGGAGCCAGATCCACAGAGGTTCTGAGTTGAGAAGTGATAATAAACCATCTACCTAAGCACAATGCAATATGACTTAAAAGCAGAGCAATTTTTCTAACGTTAGTTCTGTTTTGTGATGGGAGAGTATGTAAAGTTGAAAAGACATGTCAGAGAAGGTCCGAGAGCTTTTCACTATGTTTCCAAAGAAATGTTACCATGTAAAACAAGCGCGCCATGACAAATTACAGTAAAAACAGCTAGCATTGTATATAATAAGTAAAAAATGAATCTGTTACCACATTATCTAAAATATATTACTTCTACCTCTTGAGCCATGAAATCAGACAGTTCTAGTTTAAAGACTGACAATACAAAGTAATTAAAGAAAGATGTTATCACCTGAAAGTCATCTCACAGTGATTTTACCAGTTCCGTGCATGCAAAACAATAGTTAAATTAATATCCTTAATGTGCATATTCTCACTCCAGTGTTCCACTTCTGAAGAGCACATAGAAAAATAAAATGCCTTCACAACAGGTGAAGAGATAAACAGATTTAAAAATTGTAGCAATTAGTAACTGTAAATAAACCAGGCCTTCAAGGAAAAGCTATCTTCACTAAAGAAGATTGGAAGAGAAGTGCATGAGAACTGGGACCCTAGACAGACCAAGAAAGGCACAAATGCTGTTTCTACATTAAACACATTCTTTCCATGCAGCAGACAGGAAAAAGAGCAACTACGATATTCTATACCACTCTCTGGAAGCCATGCAAAGAAGTTTCTCTTAGAGCGTTGCAGAAAAGACAACCACTCTGCTTACAAAGAAGCAAATTGCTTCTGACAGGTTCTCGGTGATACCAGATAAAGTATTCACAAGCAGACCAATAGGCATATACAAAAAGAAGAACAGCACTTACTTACTCCCCAGTGAAGGAACTCTGGCCATACAGCACTCCTTCTCAGAAAGCAGCCTAGTCACAAGAGACGCTCTCCCTTCAGTAGCTGCCCTTATAAGAGCCCAGCATGGCTCCACTGTGGATCTACCCCTTCAGAGCACATGTGGAGCACAGGTGCAAATAATTCGCATGTGGTTGCTGGGCCACCCACAACAATTCACCAGGTGCTCCATCACCAGCTTGAGCCCTGACCTAACAGTTTTCCTCGAGCAACTATTATGCTACGCTATCAGCAGAAAGAAAATGAGAATCATTTTGAGGACAGATTGCTAGAGAAGACATTTGCAGAGATTTTTCTTAAGCAGAATATGGCCTAATTGTCTTTGCCTTGTAAGTCAAGAATATGTGAATATTTGCAATTTTATTTTTAATAATCTAATATTTGTACAAAGGCATTACTTGTTCTTTTTCAGTGACTTGACAAATATGATATAAAAGGAAATAGAAGGAGTCCAGGGGAGGGCCACAAAGATGATAAAGGGCCTGGAGCATCTCCTGTATGAGTAAAGGCTGAGTGACCTGGGTCTGTTCATCCTGGAGAAAAGAAGACTGTTTATACATACATAAAAGGAGGTGGGAGGCAAATGGATGATACCAGGCTCTTCTCAGTGGCTTGTAGCAATAGGACAAGGAGTAATGGCCTAAAACTTGAACATAGGAAATTCTGTACTAACATGCAGAAGAATGTTATAGTAAGGGTGACAGAGCACTGGAACAGGTTGCCCAGAGAAGTTGTGGAGTCTCTTCCTATGAAATAAAATCAGTAGAATCATTTGTCAGTTTATTGAAAAGTCTAGCTGATGAATCAGAGATTGAGGCATCATCTCAACTGTTCTACTTTTTTTTTTCTTATCTTGCTCTCAGAAAAAACTGGAGCCCCAAGGACTTCAGTGGGACTGTACGAGGGCAAGAGCAACAACCTGTCTCTTGCTGGTACTGAGGAGGAGGTGGGAAGGGGAAAGGGTGTAATCCTTTGATAATTCTGGTTGAAGTTCTCCTTTTTTCCTACTTTCTTTTCCATTTGTGTGGAGGGCTGGTAATGGTGTATATGAGGACTTCATGTCAGGCTGAGACAGCATCCCTACAATACTAGGTGTGTAACCTGCATTTAACCTGACCACCTCTACTACTGTTTGTTCTATAAAATACTGATTTATCTTTTTTTGCTGAAAGCTTGAACAATGGAGTTCAGCTGAATTGGAGGCATAATACTGTAGAGAGGAAGACTGCAATTTGAAGTATGAATGTCTCAGTGTTAAAATGCCTCTAATACAGTCACTATGTAAGTGGAGTAAGGTTCACTACAATGTCAAAGACATGCCATACAATTTTTATATCACTTAAATCCACAATGAGAGACAAGTGAAGGTTCTGTTGTTGCTGGAATGTGTACTTTTTCCGATGACTATTTCATATCACTTCTTGGTAGAAATGAAAACATTGATCAAATGGATTTTTAAGAACAATTTATGTAGGTAATCTCTAAATGCATTGATTATCTTTTTTTTTAATTTGGACTTTTAAAAAATTGACGTATCTTTTTTGCTACACTATTTCTAGTTTTATGAGTCAGGTGATTTTTAAGGTTCTGTTTGTGTACCTTTTGTATTCTGTTCAGTGTGGAAAAATTACTATCTGAAATAACATGCTTATTTTTTGACATGCAAAGAACAGAGACAACAAATGTAATATCTTTGTTGATTGCTTTTCTCCTTATAAGACATTAACATTCAGCTTTTGGTTTAGGTCAGGATAGAAAATGAAGGAAAAGTACATTTCTTCAGGCGTTTCTATTTTTTGTCCATTGACTATTACTTAATCCATAACATGCTTTTATTGGATAGTTCATTAGTTTTGTGTGACAGAAAATCAACAAAGGCTTGCATTTTGCTCTCAATCTAGTTTGTATCACCTGCCTATTATTCTCAATAAACACATTTTACATAGGCTATGTTTGGTTATCTGTTATGTATAATTGAAGAGACTCTTATATTGTTCATTTGTTATTCTCAGCCACGCATAAATATCAAAACTTGGAGCAAAAATCTGAGTGTTTGCACTACTAAATTGATCTTCACAAGTGGCATTTGGACTCAGTAGGGAGTAAAAGAAAGCAAAAGAGATACTCTGTCATCCTGTGTCTGCATTGTCCTCACTCCTCCCCCCTGTTTAAAAATCTTAAGGTCCAGAGCCAGAGGGTGGAGGCAGTGGACCTTAAGGAAGCTTGACTGTATATATACATATATATATATATGCACTGTATAGTATTGATAGTTGTGTCATGTGGTCAATACACCCTATAGATGGGATGCCATCCAGAGAGTCCTAGATAGGTTCAAACAGTGGTCCCAGGTGAATCTCACGAGGTTCAACAAATCCAAGCGCAAAGTCTTGCACCTGGTTCGTGGGAACTTTCATTATCAGTACAAGTTGGAGGATGAAATGATTGAACACAACCTCACTGAAAAGGACTTGAGGGTACAGGTGGATGGCAAGCTGGACATGAGCCTGCAATGTGGCCTCGCAGCCCAGAAAGCTAACCATATCTTCGGCTGCATCAAAAGAAGTGTCATCAGCAGGTTGAGGGAGGTGATCCTGCTCCTCTACCCTGCACTTGCAAGGCCTCACCTGGAGTACTGTGTTCAGATGCGGAGTCCTCAGTACAGGACACACGCAGACTTGTTGGAGCATGTCCAGAGGAGGGCCAAAGAAATGATCCAAGAGATGGAAAACCTCTCCTATGAGGACAGGCTGAGAGAGCTGGGGCTGTTCAGCCTGGAGAAGGCTCCAGGGAGATCTGATAGCGGCCTTTCAGTATCTAAAGAAGAGCTGTAAGAAAGAAGGGAACAGACTCTTTAGCAGGATCAGTGGTGATAGGACAAAGGGAAATGGTTTCAAACCAAAAGAGGAGAGATTTAGACTGGATATAAGGAAGAAGTCAGTGAGGGTGGTGAAACATTGGAACAGGTTGCTCAGAGAAGTGATGGATTCCCTGTCACTGGAGAGTCTGAAGGCCTGGCTGGATGGGGCTCTGAACAACCTGATCTAGCTGTAGGTGTCCCTGTTCATTGCAGGGGAGTTGGACTATGTGACTATTAGGTCTAGGACTATTAGGACTATAAGGTCCCTTCTGACAATTCTATGATTCTATGATGAAAACAAATCCAATAATGAATAGGTTTGCAGCACAAAACTTCATCAAAAGATGAAGGTGATAGAAGAAAAGAATGGAAAGCAAATGAAGAAGCAGACATTATCTTGGTGTCTACTGCTACAGTGTCTGAGCATATAATCATTTTCAACGTGTTTATCTGCACAGTACCCTTGAGGTAGAAAAAAAAAGTCTTAACTTATTTTTCAATAGATAGATGCAAATGGGTGAGTCATGGAGAAGCTAAAAAGAACTTATTTACAGTGAAATAACCCCCCCAGCCCCCTAGAGCTTGTTTTAGTCTAGCTATTAGTTTTAGCATAGCTGCTATGAACAGCAAAGTCTGCAAAGAACTGTGCTGGAAAGTGGGCATACAGGGGCATCTGAGTCCTTAGACTACTTCACTGTAACCTGCTGTTTCTCATTTCAAGAAAGCTTGCATGACACAGCACCAGCTTGAGTACTGACTCCCCTGGTCTGCTGGCAAACCACATGGGCCTGATGGGCTGCAGAGTGCTAAGGCAGAGCACAGCAGCAGCATGAACATGTCTGTATATTGATGATAGAAAAGGCAATGTATATCTCTGTTGTATACATTACAAAATGTGGGCAGTGTGGTCTGGTCTCTTCCACACCTACCCCCACGCAAGCAGTCTTAGAATTTCTGTCACACCCAGTTCTGGAGTGTAAGATCCTCACAGCTCTGAGCATAGTTTCTTTTTTGCATCCCTAACTCTCCCTCTCATTCCTGCAAAAAGCATTGGCTTTAGCTCTTTCTTGCCAAATGGCCTCCTTGCTTTGTAGTTTTCTGCATCTTTTGCCTAGGGTCTCACTTTCTTACCCAGTGGTCTTATAGTTAGCAGGCACTTTCTTTGATACGATTTGGTGGTACTGGGGTTGTTTCCATTTAAATGCAAGATTGTCTAGGTTTTAATGAATATTTTTTGTTTATGGTCTCTCATCAGTGGTTGAAAATCCTTTCTAAATGTAATTAAAAAGCAACAAAAGAAGCCAAGATTGGAACAGTGACAATTCATGTTTTAATCTTCCTCAGTTACAAATAATGAGTTATCAATACTAAAACAATTTATAGGTGGAGCATGGAAAAATTTCTCAGATTTTTACAGAAGTAAGTTCATCTATTTAAAAACTACCGAGGCTGGTGAAAATCCTGTAATAGTAATGACACCTGCAGTTGGTAAGAAGGTATCAAGGAATGAACTGGCTCACAGAAGCCTCTGTGGCTTCTGTTAACTTGACTATTGGGGCCCTAGGCAGATTGCGAGGCATGATGAGAAGGCAAAACTGCCCTGAAAGACTCAGGCTGAAGCCTGCTCCAGCCAAACTCCGTATGTGCAGATACCTCACAGTGTTTCCAGGAACAACTTTATTTTTGAGCAAAACTTCCTGAATTTTCAGTGAATCTGGGAGATAGGTTTTGGAGACAATCCTCCAAGGAGGATTCTGTCATACTTATTCTCTAAGATACAAGCCCAGCAGGTTTCCTGCATACAAAGCTGGGATACCTCCTGACCCAAAAGGGAGATCAGATCATTCTCAGCCTCCCTCTCTTTTCCAGCAATAGGCAGTACAGTCCTAAGGGAACATGAGAGCTCTTGGGGCTTTTTTATGGTTTGTTCATTGTGATACAATTTGTAGGTAGTGTGAATACAAAATGTGTCTGTGAGATGGGTCTGCTATAGACACCATCTAGCTAGGGAAGCATTAACACAGTTTTGAATGTCATCTTTAAGTTGTTGAACTGAACACATCTTTCAGAAATTACTTGAGAAAAAATTTGCTCCACTAGTATTATTATATGCAGTAGTTAAAGCTGAAACACTTTGAAATAGTCTCAATCTAAAAAAAAAAAAAGTGGTTGAGTTTACAACTGAGCATACTCCATAATTCAATGATTCATCTGATCACACTGATCTGAGATCTAGTGCAAAGTTCCTTCACATTGACTGTAATTCTTAATTTCTGATATTTTATATTAAAACAGTGAAAACATTAAAAATACTAAAATTAAAGAAGACTATTGCCGTCATCATTTTATTCAGAAGATGTTTTTCTTCAGCAAGCTTTGTATGCTTTAGCTTTTTGTCTTACCCTGTTATAGTTCAGGGCCATTAAACAGCTATTTTTGCCCTAAACAGACACAAAAATAACCAGCTTTTTATTCTGAGAGAAGGTGCATAATTACATTAAGCCTGAAAAGACAGAGTAGTTCAGAAAGTGAAAGAAAATAAAAGATTTGACACATCCAGTGTACAGACTATGAAAATTATTTCTATTTAGAGTTTTTAAAAATAATGTAGTCATACAAATTTGCTTGTGGAATATAAGGCTAATGGGATATATTTCAAAATATGGCAATTATAAGCAATCTGTAATTAATAAAAATGTTATTTAAGTCTGAACTTTGAAATCATTTTAATTATCACCTTTTAGTATAATGATGCATTGAAAAGGAGAGTGACTGCATTTTACTATCTGTGAGTGATTCATGCTCCAGCAAATGCTTATGTGTTAAAGAACTTTAAATAAGAACTGGGCAAATACTAAGCCATCATGAATTTTAAACTGAAAAATAGGGAGGTAAGTCATGTCACACCTGCAGACTATCCACCAGGAACATTTAGAGTCTTGCACAAAGTAAAATTTGCATACTCAGAACATGTGCTGTCACTGGATTAGATACCCACTAGCACTGCTGCAGGGCTTGCTCAAGGAGCCTGAATACATCCAGTTTGCAAGTATGATTGTTTGGAAATTTGATCCACAATACTATGCATGAGCATTTATTTCTAAGCTATAGTATGTGTCAAATATTTGCCAAAATATATGATTTCTAAAGATACGGGCAAAGTATTTTTAACTTTGCCTTACCTACAAAGAGTTTTAAGCCCATTAACACAATGTAACAACAGATGCTCCTTCATTCATTCAGTCTACAAGTGAGACAGGGAAGAGGAGATCTGAACACAGACTGCAGGAATGCAAGTAGGAGCTTCAAAATAGAGGATTTTAAACATTTGACCAAGGTACAAATGCTGAAAGTTGAAGATGAGCATATTCAGATCCTCTTTCTTTTTTTTTTTTAAGAGTTAAGAATAAGAAGAGTATGTTCAAGCACAAAAAATTATTGCTCAGGCACAAATTTTGGACCTGAGACAATAATTAATGCATAGGGGATCTACGCCATGTATTGTGCAGGTTGCATGGCCATTGCAACCCAGATTAACTTCTAGCTATTGTTCCAACCAGTGTTACAAACTATAGACACCACATTTATACAGGTATTTAGCACTGATTTCAGCAGGAATAAGTACCTAGAGTCATCCCGCTCAACACAGAGAAGAGTCCATTGTCAGAGTGCAGTCTAAGCACAGACACTTCTCCAAGCTACCACCTGTGGAACATGCAGAACTAGCAAAGTATTGCTCTGCAGCAATCACCTCTGGGAACCATCTATACTTCACAGTATTTTTAAAATGTTTTCCAAGCTTGCTGAGAACTTTTAAAAAGGATTTAGAAAAACAGATACCTCACAGGTACAGTTCATAGTAGCCTCATCCTGGGATGAATCTGATGGCTTTTCTCAGGGGAATTCTCCTGGTATAGAAATTCTGATTTTTTTTTCCTCCTCCTCAAGCACAGGAAAAAGTTGAGTTCACAGGAACAATATTTGCAGCACAGGGCCCTTTATGTGAAATAAATCTATTTCAGTTGACTACTTCTACTACTATTGTCAGTTTTACATGTTTTGCTTTGTTTTTTTTGTTAAGAAAACACTTATTGCTACTCTAATAATTGTGTAAGTCTCCATTTTTAGGTCAAGGCTATAAAATAATATTTATTTTACAAATATTTTAGATATTTCCAGTGAGATGTTTCCAATGCCAGTTTATGAGGTTTTTGTTTGTTTGTTTGTATATTTGTTACCTATCTATTTTTTCATGTTCTGTTGATTTCTACTTTTATAAAAATCACAGTTCCCCAAGAGAATCATAGAATCATTAAGGCTGGAAAAGACCGCTAAGATCATCTAGTCCCACCATCAACCTATCACCACCATGCCCACTAACCCACGTCCCTCAGTGCCACAAATGTACTAGTTTACAAGTGTGTAATAATTTTAGATATTTGAGTTGTTACTTAGATGAACTGTTGTATGCTATTTTTACATTAATTGTCTTACTTTGACTTAGCCTGTTTTTCAAGATACTTGGTAGCATCTGTGCACAGACTGGGTTGTAACTGAGCTAAATAGTGACGCATGATAACTTTGTTCTGACACAAACTGATATGCATAACTGAGGCAGTTGGTGTGTGAAATGAGTTTCTTTTAAGCATTCTGGTACTTAAGCATTTCTACTGTGATGATCTACCTCCTATCCTTGCTTTATTAATTACTTTACAAATCTAAGTGACAGTACCACTAATGGAAAACTATATGTGCAAACTCAGATTCAGCAAGAAAAGAGGTTTGCATTTCACACGCTAGTTGTTCTCATGAAGATCTGCAGAGCTGGGGAATTTCTCTGAGCTGCAGCAAATGTGAACAATTATCACATAGGAGTGGTCACTGGTAATATGTTTCCTTCCTCCTCCGCTACGCTCTTGCTCTTTGCCAATCAGAGTTTTGTTACAGAAGTCAGGGTCCATGCTGGACTGTATCTTTGAATTGCAGCATTTATTGAATCACACTGTGGTGTCTAAACAGATATATGTGTTGATTAAAGAGACAAGCCCTTTGATTACCTCCTGTTGAAATGTGAGTCATACAAAAAATATGAGTATACAATGCTGCAGATAATATGGACAGAGGAGGAGACATGTATATGCATTGCACCTAATGCAACTTTTTATTTTGTTGGCCATCCTTTCAGGGTCCCATTTTTCCTTCAGAATCTAAAAGTCACAGTGGCTTGACCTCCAATACAGTGCTGTATCTGGCGTGTGAGAAATGACTTCAAGCAGAAACCAGCTCTTCTGTCTGTGTTTGGAGCTGCTTCTTTTCTGGATGCAATAGGGATGTGTCAGCTGGGTGTAGGATCTGAGCTGATAGCCTCAGTCTGCAGTTGATCTGAAGCTGGCTGAACGGAAGAACAGGCAGAACTTGCCTGTGTCTGTCTGCAGGAGGCTGTGCAGACATATTCACTGTGATCCTTGCATCAAGATACACTCCTCCTTGATAGGTTAAAGCTTTTATTTTGGAAAGATGTCTGGGCTCAATTAAAAAACAAACAACACAAATGCATGTCTCTAAGTGATGGAGATTTACTTGCACTTTTCTAGTTTTATAGCTTATAAATATGCAATTATACACATAGCAGAATCCTGCTGCAATCAAGGAATGAAAGTCAGAGCTGTGAAGCACAAATGAAATCAAAGTAGAATGTGCCAGCAGAAAACTGTGTCATCTTCTATTTGTTTAGCTCACTTTCTGAAACCTGTCTCCCTGTCATTAGCTTATGGTGATCTGATTGCCTTTAATCAGTATCATAGGCTTTGTATATAGATTTTTTTTTTAAAGTGTGATTTTGGTAAATCAGTTTTGAACAGCTGAGATGCACAGGGAGCAAAGGGAAAATCATCCTTTTTCTCCTATTCTCAGATCTGTTAGTCAAGATGTGATACTTCGAAAGAGCCATTGTAAACGTATAAATAATTCAATACGAAGAAAAAATGATTTGAGGCAGCGTTACAATAGTTATGTGAAGAATACCAGTCCTCTAGCAAATTAATATAATTAGATAATTACTGACTTCCTCATTTGCATAGTTCCTCTATAATTTGCCCTAACACTGTATTCATTCAGTATTGTATTATGAAAGCAACAGATCATAAATCTCTTCTCCTACAGCCTTTCACAGTCATCTTTTGTGAACTCCACTGTATTAATGCTAGAATAATTGCCTCTGACTTGCACTGGCAGTTGGTTTGGTTATCTCAAATAAAGCTAAGAAAATAAACAGAAAATAGGGATGAGCAGACACATCTACACCTACTCGGTTTTACACAGGTGCTCTTCTAACCTTTTATAAGAAAACTTTGCTTTTGAATACGTCCCAGCTTTCCTAGGCCATCTGTCAGTGTTGCTTTTCACTAATGCTATGAGAAAGTGTTTCCTCAAATGTAAGTTAAATTTCCCTTGCTGCGATTAAAGTCAGAGTGATATGGAAATTGGCATGAGTTGAAAATTCTCTGTTGAAATTTTGTTTTGATAGGTAAGGTTTCTAACACAACAATTTTTTCAAATTTCCTTTTCATAAAAGAAAAAGTAGAAAGAAATATAGGAGTGAACACAGGACAATGAGGTATTTTGCTTTGGAAAGACTATTGCAGCACCCTGTGAGAGTTTTAGTGCAGCCCTTCCCTGGTCCTATTTCTTGCATGTCTTGTATTTTTTTTGCCATATAATACTTTTGTAACTCTGGATACCAGGCACTGTTTCTAGTCATTTTACTCCTGAAAGCCTATTTAATAGGTTTAAATTTATTATTCCAGAATAAGGAAGATGGGAGGTGTGCCCCTCTGAAATCACAGTGGTGTTAGTACTTATTTTATTTAGCTGAAAGTGTAAATATAAAATTGGCTTCTCACCAATCATAGGCAGCATTCTGTCAAGCCAGCTGATTTTGAATGGTAAAAACCAAGAGGTTATTTTGGAGTTTGTTTATCATAGAATATCCCAAGTCAGAAGTGACCCTTAAGGATCATCAAGTTACTTTTCTCTCTCTGCTGTTCCCTATGATGTGATGCTGGCTCCCGTATATATTTGCTCAATCCACCTAGTAGGAGCTCAGAAATCTCCAGGACTAAGCAATAGCTAATTCTGAGAATACTGGTGTTGTCTGAACTACGACATGGTAAGAAGAACCTTTGAAGGAACGACAGGGGGCATATAATTTATCTGCCACTTGATATTGCAAAGGGTTAATTTGAGCCTACTAATTTCAGAGTTTGTGAATGAACTTGTATCTGTCATAAGTTTATATCAGGGCAAAGAGAAAAGGAATAGGGTTTTATCTTCTGCCTGGTAATGCAGTTTGATGATAAAAGCAAATGGCTATGATTACTAAATGCGCCACGGTGAATTACATCCTGTCTTGTATGAGCCATGCTTAAGGGTTTTGTGGGTTGTTGGTTTTATTTTATTTTTGACTGTTTATAAAGTATGAAATAATTATTGACATGTTTAATAGGGTTCTTGTGGACTTGGAAACACAAAACAACCATTATCCATTTTAATCTACATTTCAAAGTAAACTAATTGATGATGCAAACTTCACAGGAGGGCATCCTTGAAACCATCACTTGAAAGCCATAATTTATGTGATAAGGTTAAAAAATGCGAAGGTGCTCTAACTAGTAACTTAATCATAAAGAAGAGATGCTTGTCCATTGTTTTCATAAAGAAGACAGAAATCCATTATCTCTACTTATGCTTCAATTAAGCAGCAGAAGAGAAGTTTTAATGTTAAATTACAATGGATGAAAACTTGTTAAATATTTGGATCAGGGTTTATGGGCTCCTAAACAATGCAATTATCTATTGGGGTAATTTAAACTGTGATGACATTTCAGACTGTTTCTATTTCTGTGAGGTTCTGCTCACAGCATATTACTTTTTTTTTTTTTTTCCTGTGAAGTTCCAGGACAGTTTCCTGCGGGTTATTCAAATCAAAACAAATAAGATTTGATCACTAGGTCCGATCCATAATTCAAAGTCAGAAAGAATAAGAATAGCAACTGCTTGGAGTACAGTTATTAGTTATTATTAGAATGGAGATGGTACTATTCTTGGACATGGTGGAATAGTGGCACAGAGGTCTGATTTTTGTTCCAAAGAAAAATGTGTGTTAAGAAATAAAATAAATTTACAAGTAAATGCAAGAAGAAAGAAAGAGGCTGAAGAAAAACAGAAGGGAAGCCAATAAATCTATCTTTTCCTTTTCCAAATACACAGTGACTGAACTGGGGAATAATTTTCCCTTGGAGGCACCACTGATTGCTGAAGCACTGTTCAAATGTGTAAGCAGCTCTCCTGTATCATACCTGAGAAATGTGTAGCTTAGTTGTGCCTGTTATTTCCCATGAACTTCGCTGCTGGTTAACTAGCTGCTAACTCTTGCTCCTCTGGTTGCTAATGATGCTAAGCCATTATCACTGCACTGAGGGCTGGGCCAGGCAGCAGGTATGCAAGACAGTGCTGAATCTAATTGCACTGGGAGGATCCTGTCCCTAAAAACCCTACAATCATTTCTAAATATATTAATTCTATAAATTACTGATTAAATGCTTGTGTGAGTTGCTGTAATGACGTCAACTTCCTGGCCAGAAATGTCAAACTAAGCAAGACCTTTCAATATAATTGATAATGCACTGTTTTGGCTTTTATTTTACACGGCAGTGTTATCTATTCAACTCATCAGGTGCAAAAAAAAAAAAAAAAGTGAAAAGAGAATAAATTAATATGCTAGCCTAAATTCCTAGATGCATTTTTCCTTCCCCTAGGAAAAAAATCTGAGCTTTTATATAACTGCTTTTATTATAAGGTGTAGCTAGTTGTCATTCTCCAGCTGTTCCCAGCTGGAGGAGGTAGAAGCTGTCAATCGAGCAGGCATATTTTTGCTTTGAGACCTGTTAGTCTGCTTCAAGTTTAAAAGACAACTTTACATTTTATGTATTCTCCTACCAGGCAAAAGTAGCTGTAAGAGAGGGAAAACATGTTTGTTAGACAGTGGCTCCTGTGCCTTGTATTTTTGAAGACAATCATAGTGAACAATCATTAGCAATGAGCCAGCAGCACATAACCAAATGCTATGAAGTATTAATTCTACTGATACCTCTTCTCAGAGTACTCCTTAAAATATAACATAGTCCAGGTTTGGCAAGAGTCAGAATAAATCTCAAGCCTGAGGAAAGAGAAAATTGGAGTCAGTTGCCTAAACAGAGATGCCTAGTGTTATTCTAGGTGGCGGTGTAAGGTATTGCTTCAGGCCCCCAGTTGCTACTCCAGAAGGAAGCTGATTGGGGTGGGGCCTGTGTCATATCCACCAACTCTAAATGGATGTTGGTCTACCTGTTTGGGTCTCCAATGACAGCAAGCAGCCATGTTTAGGCAGATGAGGCCTCCCCTAAAGCTCTTAAATCCACTCAGCAAGATCGAAAGTCTGCCTTAAAGGATCTGAAGCTCACCTATGGTGAGTACACAAATGGAAAGTCTTCCTGTCTCCTGTTGCAGTCCCTTTGGCTGGGTTTCCTCTTCCCCATCTCTTGGAAAGGTCAGCACACCTCTTATTCCTGCTTTCCCTGCACGCTGGGTCAATGTGCTGCGCACACAGATACTCAGTGTTCTTCTATGCCTGGCCTAGTCCAACACTACTGTCATGGTTTTGTGATTTTCAGTTACTGGTATTCCACATCATAACATCATGTAGTGAATGTACCTGGTTCTCAGAAGAGAAGGACTACTACATTCCCCAGGGTACTTTGCTCCTCTGTTACCTTTTTCCAGCCAGAGGGAAAGGATAAAAACTTGCAGATCATGAGACCTCGTCCCTTTTTCCAGCTGTCTCTCGTCTTGGCAGCACCTTGCTCTCCAGCCGTCTTATTGTCAGTAGTAGAGTAAGGCCTACCTTGATTTTGGGACATTCTCTCTCTCTGTATTGGATTTATCAGCTTAAATTGTAATTATATTGTATTATAGTGTGTTGTTTTGCATTCTGATATCTTATTTAGTAAATTAGTTTGTGTCAACAGTTTACGGTGAAACGGTTTTGTTTCTCCTCAGATTGTTGCCACTGTTCTTTGCTCTCAGGGCCATCTCCTTACCCTTTTTATTCCTTTTCCCAGGGCATGGGCCCGTGGGTCCCCCGTCCCATTTGTCATGGAACTGGGCTGAACGCCCGTAAACCGTTGACAACTACTCTTGCTGGCTCAGCAGCTGAGAACTGGACTGTGCTGCTGTTATTCCTGAGATAACTTGAGGTGGCATTTCTGACGTGAAGGTCCTGCTGTATAGGTAATAACAGAATGGCTTGAGAAAAGCCTAGTAAAGCAATGTAGTCCCAACAATGTGAGTGAATTGGTGGGTATTGCTTTTAGGTCTTACATGTAACCAAACTGAAGATATTTTGCACTTACTAACACCCTTTTTTTTCTGCAAAAGTCCTTAAGATCATTTGAGTCTTCTTAGTTATGTCAGGATTAGATATTGCTTGTAACAATCGTTTTGAAAATTAAAATTGATGATCTTAGGCATGGCAACCAGTAAATCCATGACAGGGCTCTGTGTAGCAACAACATTTTTGGCACACTGAACACTCTCTACCTCTTTGTGAGCTCAGGATTTTTAAGGAATTCAGTATAATGAAATTCAGTGTGAGACTTGCAGAAGGGGGATTCCCAAAATTTACAAACTCTCCAAGACATCTTTGCACCCCCACACTCTCATCCCTGCATGCTCACGTGGCCCAAGATATTTGTGTTGAAGCGCTCTGGCCTGGATCAGTTGTGGCAGATGGGACACTGCTGTTTTCTTCACTATTTATCTTGATCTCCTTTTGATTGGTGATGACGAGCTAGTTCATGGACAGATTTTTTTGTACCCTACCAGAATCATCAGCAATAACAGGGTAGTCTTTTGCCTCAGAACATCGTTTATCTCAGTTTCCAAAAATCTGAAGCTAGCTTACCACCCATTTCCTTGTTTGGAATATGAGTTTGAAGCTTACAGCCTGTTTCCTAGTGCATGGGGAAAGGAAGGGGACATGCGATATGCTGCAAACTTGTGCCACCCTCCTGCTGCTGCCATATGGAGGTCTTCTGCTAAGAGCCATCTGCACTGATGTCTTTTTGGAGTGCAGCTGTATGGGCTGGGGAAGCCCTTGGTTTGCTGCTGGTACTAGTTATCTTGGGTTGTGGATCTGCATCATCCTCATGGGTGAAATTTGTATTTATTTCTTCTGCTATTTCTTTTGGTGCTTATACACATATTTCATAGAATCACCAAGGTTGGAAAAGACCTCCAAGATCATCCAGTCCAACAATCCACCTACAGCCAGTAGTTCCACACTAAACCATGTCCCCCAGTACCACATCTAAATATCTCTTGAAAACCTCCAGGGATGGGGGACGGTGACTCAACCACCTCCCTGGGCAGCCCAGTCCAACGCCTCAACACTCTTTCAGAGAAGAAATTTTTCCTAACATCCAACCTGAACCTTCCCTGGTGCAACTTGAGGCCATTCCCTCTAGTCCTAGCACTAGTTACAGGGGAGGAGAGGCTGACCTTTACCTCACCACAAGCTCCTTTCAGGTAGTAGTGTTCAGAGCTATAAGGTCTCCCCTGAGCCTTCTCTTCTCCAGACTAAACAATCCCAGTTCCCTCAGCTAGTCTTCATAAGTCTTGTGCTCCAGATTCCTCACAGATTCATTGTCCTTTATTGGACATGCTCCAGGGCCTCAGTGTCTTTCTTACAGTGAGGGCCCCAAAACTGAACACAGTACTCAAGGTATGGCATCATCAGAGCTGAGTACAGGGGGATAATCACCTCCCTGGTCCTGCTGGCAAGCCAGGATGCCACTGGCCTTCTTGGCTTCCCAGGCACATTGTTGGGTCATGTTCAGCTGAGTGTTGACCAACACCGTTAGGTCAGTTTCCTCCACACAGTCTTCCAGCCACTATACCCCAAACCTGTAGCTTTGCCTAGGGTTGTTGTGCCCAAAGTGCAGGACCCGGCACTTGGTCTTGCTGAACTTCATTTTCTTCAGCCCTGTGATCCAGCTTTTCCAGATCTCTCAGTAGGGCATTCCTACTCTCAGGCAGACTGACACTTTCACCCAACTGTGTGTCATCTCCAGAGTTACTGAGGATGCACTCAGTCCCCTCATCCAGGTCATCAGTAAAGATACTAAATAGGAGAGGCCCCAATACCGACCCCTGGGGAACACCACTCATGACTGGTCGCCAGCTGCATTTAACTCCATTCACCACCACTCTCTGGGCCTGGCCATCCAGGCAGTTCTTTACCCAGCAAAGAGTGTACCTGTCCAAGCCATGGGCTGCCAGCTTCTCCAGGAGAATACGGTGGGAGACAGTGTCAAAGGCTTTACTGAAGTCTAGGCAGACCACATCAGCAGCCTTTCCCTCATCCACCAGGCGGGTCACTCAATCATAGAAGGAGATCTGGTTGATCAAGCAGGACCTGCCTTTCATGAACCCATGCTGGCTGGGCCTTTTTCATTTATGCTTAATTCATAAACACCTTAACATTGCTATTATCAATCACATCAGGAGGACATAAGACAGAGTAGAAGCAGAGAGAGAATGCGTAATGATTAAGCTTAAATTTTCTTAGCCAGACGCCAGTGAAGAACCCTTAACAATGAGCTTACTTAATTTCCATATTTGCAGAAGCTTAACAGTGTTGACTCGCTTTCAGGGACTGATTTGTCTGAAATGACAGTAGCACTGCGTGAGCATGTTCAGCTGGCTGCCCACATGGGGGCAAAGTAATACCTGGCAGCCTGAGCTAATTAGTCTCCAGCCCCTCCTCAGTGCCTTTCTATGCATTTGACTGGTTCTGATGATCCTCTGCTGTTCCAGTGCTGTCAGAAAGCAACATGACAATTAAAGGGGATTATGTTTTTGCCTCTTTAGGGAGGTGATTGTGCTGAGCAAAATGCCAGCCCAGCACCAGAGCCAGTGCAGTGCGAGGAGAGGAATGGGCCTAATGTCTGGCCATGAGAATGGAGAGGATGAAGTAGGAGATGGAAGGCCCATTATGTCCTATTATTTAAGACCCCAACTCAGAACTTACCTATGTTTTCTAATCTCTTGTTGTACGCACTGGAATTATTGTACATTTAATAGAGCAGCTGCTTGTACTCATTAAAGGATTTCAACAGACAACAGAACTGACTTGCAGAAGACTGAGATACTCAATAAGTTCTTTACCTCAGTCTTCACTGGCAGTCAGGTTTCCCATGCCTCTCAAGTCCCAGAACTTCTTAGCAGGGTTCAGGGAGCAAAATCTCTCCCACTGTAAGAGCCAAACAAGTCAGAGATCACCTCATGAGACTGAATGTGTACTAGTCTATAGAGCTGGATGATATGCATCCCAAGGCCCTGGCCAGCCTGATCTAGTGGTTAGCAACTCTGCCCGTGGCAGGGGAGTTGAAACTCAATAATCTCTAAGGTCCCTTCCAATCTAAGCCATTCTGTGATTCCACAGGGTAATTAAATTACCTACCAGAATGACATTGCTTGCCAGGTATAAATTGAGTCTTAAAAGGGTAATTGCCCTCTGAGGTATTTTCACATAGCTACACCAGCAAAAGTTTGTAGTTTAGATTGGCCTTACTCGAATGAATAATGCCTTATTCAATCAGAAATCTTGTTGAGTAGGGTATGAGCAAAATTTTACACACAGTACAGCAATTAGAACATTATCTTACTCTGTGAGACACAGACTACTCTTATTAATATTGAATCAAACATAATAATCAAACACTGCTGTTCTGTTCAGCAATGTAAAATGAACACATCCTTTCTATAGAACAATTCTCTGTGATTTAAACTGAGCAATCTGCATCACATTAACACTCTGCAGGACTTGGCTAAAATTACATCTATAGCTGAACTGATTTCACATGTAGGAGTCCTGTCATTATTTAAAACAAAACAAAAATGCATCAAACCAAAGACAATGAAAAAATCCCCTAGAGAGCTGATTCTGTTATGTGCTTTTGTGACAGAAACAGAAATGAGCATCATTGATGGGATGCATTTTTGGGTATATTCTCTTTAGCTAGGACTGTCAGGAAATTCTATTTATCTTGTCTGTGAATATTCCTCATTGATGTAGCTAAAAATGTTGTATTAGCAGGAGAAGAAACCAGAATATTTTATCTTTCCAGCAAGTCTAAATGAAACAGGTGAATAGTATTTCACAAAGACTTAGGTCTTTAGGGAAACTCTTTCTCATTTATGTTGCAGATTTCCAGCACTGACATAAGTAACAATAGCCCAAGTACAACTGCTGCCAAAATAAGTGCAAGCAATGGAGATAAAGGCTGCAGAATCTGATTATTATTATTATTATTTCATTTTCATAAAAATAAAGGAATAGTGATCAGTTGCTTAGTCTCACTGGAACAGGAACATAGGAACACCTGCAAGGTCCAACAAAGCTTTGTAGAGTGGCCAAGTTATGCCTATGCCAAAGGTGCTGATGTTATCCCTGCAGTGAGGGAAGTAGTGAGTGGTGCCACTTCTATATCTCCAGCTTGCTCTTGCAGCACTGTGAGGCTGTTGGGCAATTGTATGCTTATCAAGTCTTTGCCACCTAGCGTGTGCAATGAATTGTAATCCCACATGTAGTTCCAAACCAGTTTTTCACTTGAGCTCAGCCAAGTCACCTGCAGTGAAACCAAATGGAAATATTATTTCTCTCTCTTTCTCTTCTTTTTTTTGTTGACAAATACATCAGCCCTGAAGAGTTTTTGTCAACAAGGGTGTTGACATGTTGACATGATGATTAAATCAAAAGAATGTAAATATGCTACTGAAATTATCCACAAGTACTCCCTCACAGCTTGTGGCTTGGAGGCTGTTCACAGAATTAAATGAAATGATACATCTTTGTCTTTTAAAAAAACCCACAAATGAAAAATAGTTGCTTCCTACAAGATTTTGCTTCAGGAAATAGAAATTCCCTGGGAGGTTACTTCATGTGTTCTAAAAGATGCTTCGCATTTTTACTGTGATTAACTTCAGAATATAATTGAAAAAGTTTATCTGTTCAAAGAAAGACGCTGTGATTTACCTGACCTGTTAATGAAACTGTTCAAATGCAAATGTTTGCTTTCAGGACCATGAAATACATTTGTAAGTGTATTTGGAGTATCAGCCTAGCCAAGTATTTCCAGTCTTTCTGGGATTTCTGTCAATGATTTTCTCCAAACAGCTTCTTGCTATTTCAATTATATGATACAATTTATATAAGTACATAGCCAGTTTTACTAACTCCTATGTTTTACTTGATAGATATTTTGATTGCATGAATATATGCAGCAGGGAAACTGTACATAATATTCCTTCTTCTTACTCTTTTTTTTTTCTTTCTTTTTTTTTTTTTTTTTAAGAAATGTTGTAGCAGCCAGCAAATCTAAATAACAGTACAGAAACAGTAGCGAGAAGCAAGCCCATTTTTACTGTTTCACCAAAAATTAAGTCAGAGACACAGTTTTCCTTCCTTTGCTTATTCATTTTTGTGTTGCCTTTCCCCAATGTTCTCCCAGAGCTTCTGCTGCAGTTGACATTGAATGAATTTGCATTACCTTGGGATGATCAAGCTCTTCTCCAATGAATTCACTACTCCAGAACTCTTTTTTGCTCCAAACATTTTGTTAATTATTCTTCTCCATTGGTTTGCTCCAGGATGCCTGTACCAATGCCTCCTCCTCTTTCTGCTCATGAGAAGAGAAAGATTTTTATACATATCTGCTGTAACCAATAATGACATGTAGAAGAAAAGCAAATTTCACGACAGTAGCTTTGTGATACTACTCATTTGCTGATAATACAATTAGTCCTGCAGATGGCCATGAAGGCTAAGACTGTCTAGCTACTTTGCTGCAACTAATACTCCATGATATTGCTTATTATATTCTCTGCTTCCTTCTGCTTTCTTTGTTTGCTTGAGCTAGATATCAAGAATTTAGCCATAAATTAAAGGAATAAAGATAAGATGCATAATCTTTCACCACTACACTCTATTTTTCTAGGGTAATTTATATGGAAATTTATGGGCAATTTAATTTTCTTACTCTGAAGAAGATGCCAACTTTAGATCTGATTTCAGCAGAAGTAGAGATATAGCATCGAGGAAGATAAGGAAAAAGAATCACATTGTGGTAAATCACACTGTAGTAACTTTTGTCCCATGGCTGCTCAATGATTACCATGAATGAATGGTGTGGCTTTGAATGAATCCAGAAGCTGCTTCTATCACGAAATCACCAAGAGAGATAGCAATGATCAGAAGCAAGAAATTTTCGATAATTCTGCTGTGCAATGTGGCAGTTTTAATTTCTGAGGAGGAAAGGTTAGCAGAAGATAATTTTCTTATGGTTCTTGTTATTCTGAGTCTGGAGAGTCTGGAGCATTGTCTTTCTACAAGGTGCCTGGCTGTCCTCTTCTGGTAGACATGCTAGGGACAATTCACTTCATCCTGCTTGAACCTCCTCTTGTATTTTTCAGGTGATATACAGCCATCCCTCAGGACTGTTCTTCTGGACTCAACTATCCAATCTGACAGGACCAAACCTTTGTTTTGGGCCCCTTCCTACAAGAAAGACATCGATGCTCTGAATTGTGTCCAGAGAAGGGCAAGGAAGATGGCGAGGGATCTGGAGCACAAATTTTATGTGCAGCAGCTGAGGGAACTGGGATTGTTTAGTCTGGAGAAGAGAAGGCTCAGGGGAGATCTTACAGCTCTTTACAACAACCTGAAAGGAGGTTGTAGCGAGGTGGGTTGGGCTCTTCTCCCATGTAACTAGTGCTAGGACTAGAGGGAATGGCCTCAAGTTGCACCAGGGAAGGTTCAGGTTGGATGTTAGGAAAAATTTCTTCTCTGAAAGTGTTGAGGCGTTGGACTGGGCTGCCCAGGGAGGTGGTTGAGTCACCGTCCCCCGTCCCTGGAGGTGTTCAAGAGATATTTAGATGTGGTACTGGGGGATGTGGTTTAGTGTGGAACTACTGGCTGTAGGTGGATTGTTGGACTGGATGATCTTGGAGGTCATTTCCAACCTTGGTCATTCTATGAAATATGTGATTTTAATCTTTATCCCTTTGCCTCAATGTCAAGCTCTCCCTGAACATACTTATGTGGTGTTTTAAGAGACACCTTTTACATGCCTAGAAATTAAGTAAAGAGAGTATTAATGAAGAGCCTTGTGTTTTTAGACTGTGTCTTTTCTATGTAATATATTATCTGTAGTTATTTAGAGATTTTTTTTCTACAAAGACCTGATCCATTATCAACTCTACGTGAGTTCCTATTAATAATAGTGCTTGCACTCTTGCAGCCTTAATTAAAACCCACTTCAGCAGCCAAAAAGATCCTTTGACATGGGAAGATTGTGGGGACTGTTTTGCTGTATGAGTGTGGATTCTCTCTGGGCATCTGGAAATATGGGATATTCTTGGATTTTTGTTGTCTGAGAGTATCATTTCACAAACTTCACCTGAATAAGCTCAGTTGTATACTAACAAATTAAGTCATGAGAGGAAAGTTAATAATGAAACACTTCTACCTCATTACAAAAAAAAAAAAAAATGTAACTCCCAAATAGCTGCAAGTATTTGCTCATGTCTGTATGATTCTCTTTTATCTTTTGAAATAGCAACAAAAATGAGCTAAAGTAAATCTATCTATCCTACCTATCCATCCACATAATAATTATGTCAAGCTAATTTGAACATGGTATTGCTATGTTCAAGTAATTTGTCATTACATAGCTCTCATTTGAAGGTATGACCTTCTGAATTTCACCAGCATCAACCATCCTGCATTTTTATTCTACCTGGGCCCATGAGATGCAAAAATGAGCTAGCATTTTTGTTTTACTGACACGTCCCAAGGCATATGAACATTGTTCGTGAGGAAATCATGCTCCAAATTGGAGCATTGTATGCTAAACTGTGCAGAATAAAGATTATGACCACATGTGATCTTGGCATAATATAACATGCTAAAAGGGAGCTTCCTTCATTTTTTCACTTCGTGGTTTCAAGCTGAAATAGGCAGAATGTAAACACTGGTTTTTCTCTCTCTTTTTTTTCTTATTTTTTCATTTCCATTTAATGTACTGTTTTCCGCTTTTTGTTAATTGATTAAAATGTTAAATCAAACTCAGTTTATCAATGGTCCCTGAGGCATTTGTGGTTAACTGATTCACTGATTCACTGAAGCATCAGTATGTGTCTGTGGTTCCAAACTAGCATTCAGTTCCTTTGGCAGACCTTGCAGAGCAGCCATTTGTATATAAATTTTCTATACAGAACAAGTCAATACGTGTCATTGTTTACTGATTTTGAGAGACTGTGGGCCAAGCTCAGTCATCAGCACTGATAAAATGAGAAATATGTGATGGTTGGTGTATTATGTTAACTTTTCATAAAAGTATTTTATATAAGAACAGCTTGTCTTGTCAGTTACAACTCCTCTGGTCTTTGTTCCTAGAAGTACAAAATCAACAGTGATAATGAATTTTTGTCTTTGTTTCTTTTTAATGAACACGATCTGATCATCACTTTTATGTTTATGTGTATCACAGAGTGGTTGAGGTTGGACATAATTTTCCAATTGTGTCTTCTACTGCTTTACTGGAAAATGGTGGAAGTTATACATACTGTATCTAAATTATCTCCTTTTCAATTCTTTTTAGTATATGTATTTCCAATTTTCCTCTGTCAGTTTCACAGCCCCTGTAACTTTCCAGAAGCCATTATCATCAACCCTATATATTCGCTATCAAAGTCCATCTTGATACTGTTAAAATCTTGGTACAGACAGAAGTGAATAAACCTCATGTGAGGAGCTGACACATGATGTTAGTGTAACTTAAATCTTTACAATACAGTCAAGATAGAATGAAGAGTTATTATTAGTACCGTTACTGGTGCTAAAACTCAAAAGTTCAAATTAATCCAGAAAGGTCTAAGTAGTAATTCAACATAAAATGTTATCCCCAAACTTCCTAACATTATCCCCGTCTTTTCAGCTTGCCTTCTAATGTTGCTCTGGGTCCCAAGGCTGATGCTTCTGCCTTTCCCAAGGAAGACCACGGCTGATGTTTTCCTAAGAGCTAGCAGCGTCCTGGCATCCTCTTGGGGATAAATACAATGTTCTTCGATTGATTTTCTACTGTGCTTTTCTTTTTTTTTTTTTTTTTTTTGTAAGACTGGCACCTGATACACTCTCTATTTTTGCTGGTTCCCAGTTGATCTGTTTTCTGTTCTCCTTGTTATCTCTAAAACCAGTTGCAACTAATTTACAAGGCTGCCCTCCTGTAGTGACTGTGGCATGACCACTGCGATTGGTGTTTGCAGTTTGTGACCTCCTGCAATCACATATATCTGCATTCTTTGCTACCATGTTGTGTTCTATAATCTTAGTTTCAGTCACACAGAATTTCTGCTTCATATTGCTGTAGATTAAACATAATATAAAACAAATTCAGTCAGTAAATGGTTACTTGACTGACAAGCAATTGCTATCACAGTTAAGCAAATCAAATTTTCTCAGGTCATAACCAGCCCAGATAAGTCCTGAAATCTTGCAGGATCAAGTCACTAAGAGGCATTTATTAACAGTAGCAAAATCATATCTACTGGGCTGTAATGTGAACTTTGAGTCTGATGACCACTTTGTACTATATCCTGCTGTTTGAAGAAATGGTTTTAAAAGAGATGTCGTGATATAAAAAAGAACCTTCCTAATTTCTCTTGTCCTTGTTTCATGAGCCAGTTTAAACCAGTGTAATAGAAAAGGCTGAGGTATCATACTGATTCTCTCCTTTCTTAAAAGGCTACTTTTGAGTATTCATATTTATTTAGAGATAATTGCAAGTACTATTCCTATTTGACTGAAAATATTCTCAAATATTAACTATTTTTTCCCATAACTTTATTCTGCCAGTTTATTTCATTTAAGAAATGAAATAAAAGTTAAACTTCATTTAGGCTTAAATTTTGATGTCTGTACAGTATTCTAATGTTTTAACAAAGAAGCCTGAAATGAAATGTTTTTTCATTGTATCTAAAGCAAAATTGCATTCTATTTTTCCATCTATTGCCAATGACACACCAAGTTGTCCTGTTTTCTCTCATTAAGAATGTTACAGATGCACAGTATTACACAGTGAAGTTTTGCATAGAATCATAAGAATGGTTTGGGTTGGAATGGACTTTAAAGACCATCTAGTTCCAATCCCCTGCCATGGGCAAGGTTGCCAACCACTAGATCTGGCACTAGATCAGGCTGCCCAGGGCCTCATCCAACCTGGCTTTGAACGCCTCCAGGGATGGGGCACCCACATCTTCTCCAAGCAGCCTGTGCCAGTGCCCCAGCACCCTCTGAGTAAAGAATTTCTGCTTAACAGCTAACCTAAATCTCCCGTTTTAGTTTAAAGCCATTCCCCCTTGTCCTATCATGATCCAACTGGGTAAAAAGTCTGTCCCCTCCTGATTATAAGCTCCTTTTTTTGCAAGGATTAAAGGTAATCTTCTGTCCTTACTCAAGCTTTCTATTTTCTGGTAGTAGATTTCAACTCCCTGGGCAGGCTGGAAGCCCTGGAAATGCAGAATAGGACATGCTAAAGTTTATTCAGTATTTGCTAAAACAGTGGCAGCCAGCCCTGGAGATTCCTCATACTGATGGTATTATTAATAATAATTCAACACCTCAGGAATGATTTGTTGTATATGAGAAAGCAAGATAGAAAAATTAGCAGGATGGAAGGTTTCATGATCTGTGCTGGGGGCTAGTACAGTTTTAGACTCTGATTGATTTGAACTCAGAATATGCCGTGGCTTCAATCTCCATTCTGGACTTACCAGACAGTGCCAATGAAGTCCATTCCCCTAGTGCTTAATTCTTCTTTCTTCTCTAAGCCTGTCACTATGTGTCCACACCAGTAAATTAATAAGGTGTAGAACTGTCTGTTTCTAACGCTGATTGACATGGTATGCTCCACAATTAATTAACGCTCTTAATTAAGCTTCTTAACTATGTAAACCAGAGTCAGTTCCTGGCAATCATTATTGACACACATCATGTCTGAGAATTATTTGGTATAATGCTAATTTTCACAGTCCAAAGTCCATCACAGCCTATAATAATAATTAAGACAGAGGTCGCTCAGTTGCAGCCTGCCTCCTTTTATTTATGCTTATAGATGTAATTTTGTATTGGTTCTATTTTATGGAAGTAATTTAAAGGCAGTTACTGCACTGATGCTCCTGTTCAAGCTTTTTCTATATTACTGTGTATTTGTAAGTCTGCTTCTGATACAGGTCTAAAGTTCATGAATCTTCCCAAGACTCTGCAAAGTCTCAGCTTTCAGGAGTCCTGTCTCAGTCATGAGCACTGCAGTTGTGGCACTCTGGATTCTGCAGTGCTTGTCATCTGAGCAGCACTGTAGGTTCTTGTATCTAAAAAATCCAAGGCAGCAGTGTAAAAAAAGGTGCAATTTATTTGGCAACCTTCTCTCTCTCTCTCTCTCTTTTTTTTTTTAACAGGATTAATCTTACACCTCAGCTATTCATTCCAAACAAATTACACTTTTCTCTGTGTGTAACTGCACATTACTAACATCTTAGGGGTTGTATTATGAAAAGCCTGGTTTTATTGTTAAAAGAACTTCTGTTTATAGTCTTTTGTCTGTGCTAATTGCAATCAAATAGGAAAACTGCTAGGAAATGAATGTCTTATTATCTCATTTAAGTTGCAGTGTCAATGGAATTCAGTCCTGCTTAAAAACACCCAACAGATTTTAAGTGTAAGAAGGTGAAATGTACGTTAATGAAAACAATTATACTCAGCATACATCTTCGCTGAAAGTTTTTCTTTTGAAGCTACTAGTCCTAAGGCTATTTCCACATACTTCTGTTCTCTCCCAACATTTCAAAGAATGTGGAAAAGAAAGATTACCATTAATCTTTGGTGCAATCTTACATTTTAGCAGATAAATTCTTCTATATGGTAATTCTTTCTTCAGTAGTGACTACCTATCAACTGTATCCTGAGCAAATAGAAACCTTTAGAAGTTTAATCTCCTCTAGCCTTTAAGGGTTTCAGTTCGTAAATCCACCTTTAAAAACATCCAAAAGGAAATTGTATGAGGATGATACAGCAGCCATCTCAAAAGGATTTAGCTTTAACCTAGGTCTAGGGTTACTCTGCAGAAACCTGAATGTCCAGGAAAAGAGGAAAAACATTTTGGCGATATAGGTTTTGCCCAGATCTCATAGTTTCTTTGACATGGAAGGTTTTACTGTCAGTCTTCTAGTGTTTTCCATTCATTGAGAATTGAATCCAACACTGCTGTTTAGACATCAAAAGGAATTCTGCAATTCTTCAAAATTCAATCCTGTTCAAAGGAA
This sequence comes from Numida meleagris, assembly GCF_002078875.1. Classification (NCBI taxonomy): domain Eukaryota; kingdom Metazoa; phylum Chordata; class Aves; order Galliformes; family Numididae; genus Numida; species Numida meleagris. Next base: position 95,017,578 of record NC_034410.1, on the reverse strand, counting down.
CACAGTTTTTAAAAATTTTGTGTGCTCCTTGGAGACAGAGGTGGTATCTATATTTATGGTGAAAATATGCCTAGACACCAAATAGAAATTGAATATTTTCTTGACTGTATTTTTAAAGCAGTACCCCATTTGCATTACTGCTGTAATCTTCTTCAGCAGAAGGGTATGCATTGTGTACTTCTTCATCTCTATAATCCAGTCCTGTCTATAGAGTGAGATATTGTGTTCTGATATATTCCTTCAACAAGTTTGCAGATGACACCTAGCTGGGTGGTGTGATCAACATGCTGTCACCCTCACAGTGAAGAAGCTTTTTCTCATGTGCAGATGGAACGTCGTGTGTTTCAGTTTGAGCCTGTTGCCTGGCCCTATCCTGTCGATACTCTTCCTTAAGATATTTGTATACATTAATAAGATGCCCTCTCAGTCTTCTCCAGGATAAACAGGGCCAGCTCTCTCAGCCTTGCCTCACAGGAGAAACACTACAGCCCTTTAGTTAATCCCAAACATGAATGCAGGCTGGGCTATGAGTGGATAGAGAGCAGCCCTGTGGAGAAGAACTTGGGGGTACTGGTTGATGTAAAACTGAACATAAGCCCACAGTGTGTGCTTGCAGCCCAAAAAGGCAACTATGTCCTAGCCATGCATCAGTGTGACCAGCAGGTTAAGGGAGGTGACTCTTCTCCACTCTCATGAGACCCCAGGTAGAGTACTGGGTTCATTTCTGGGGCTCCAAAAACAAGAAATATGAGGACCTGTTAGAGTGGGTCCCGAGGAGGGCCATGAGGATGATCAGAGGGTTGGAGCACCTCTCATGAAGAGAAGCTGAGAGAGTTGGGCTTGTTCAGCCTGGAGAAGGTTCTGGACATACCTCAGTGAGGCTCTTAAGTACTTAATGGGGGCCTACAGGACAGATGGGGAGACAGTCTTTATCAGGGAGTGTAGTGATAGACAAGAGTTAACAGCATAAAACTGGAAGAAGGTAGATTTAGATTAGACTTCAGGAAGAAATTTCTTACTATGAGGGCAGTGAGGCACTGGAACAGGCTGTCTGGAGAAGCTGGGGATGCCCCGTCCCTGGAAATGTTCAGTGCCAGGTTGGGTGGGGATTTGGGCAACCTGATCCAGTGGTAGGTGTTCCTGTGCATGGCAGGGGGATAAGAACTGGATGGTCTTCTAAGGTCCATTCCAACTCAAACCATTCTGTGATTCTGTGAATTATTTAGTGGGTGACAGTGGAAGTGCTGTGATATAAAAATGTAAATAAAAGACACCGACAGGTTTATATCTGATTTTGTTTTGCACAAAGGGTGCATTTTTAGGAAAACAGGAATAGTCTCTTACATCTGAACAATCCTTTATTCTGTCCACAGATAGATACCAGTGTTAAAGATCTAAGCATAAGAAACAGAATTCTTCTCTAAATGGCCAATTAGATGAAAACTTACTCTCCAGAGGCTTTATCACTAGCTTTGAAAAGGAAGCAATTTTTCCTTGCTTTCTTACATAGGAGAAATAAGAAAAAGAAAAGGGAGGCAAAATCTTAAATGTGATGAACAACTCAATAACTCAGAGATTTTTAATTACTTTCAGTGGGATGTTGAATCAAACTCATGAACATTTTCACATTCTTGTTTTGTATGTGTTTAACTTCCTAATGTTCAGTTAAACTGCATAGTGCACAACAAATATATCTATGTATGCACTATGTAGTCTATTAATTGAAGAAAGCTCTGATTTACCTTGTTGATTCTACTGTTTTTTCTGTATGACTTTATCATTGCTTCCTTGTATGTCTCCTCTGTAGTCTAAACAATAGTAAGCTTTATTTTAATTTTAATTTAAATTTTTAAATTTTTTTGTTTGTGTTTTATACTCCACAGAATACCTACTGGTCTGTTTTTCTCTGGTAGAAATGAACTGTATATTACATGAGCTATTTTTCTTCTTGAGTGTCTGACAGTGTACTTCATAGCAATGGACTAGACTGTCTCCTGACACTGCAAAATACCATTAAGTGAAAATGACTGAGATTATATAGGATCACCTTTTTAGATAGTGCACCTATACTGGACAACTGTGCATTTTGCTGTTTTAACAGTAAAAGAAAAAATGCTGGGAGAGAGGTGGAAGAGCAAAATAAATTTTGCACAGAACTGTTGTAGGGTGGCGGATTTAAAAGGCAATTGTATCCTTTTGTCTTCAGCCTGATGGTTCTTGTTTATAAGAAAATATACCACAGAGGGCAGAATGCCTTCACAGAAAAAATTCTAGCTGTTTTACTTCCAGGCAAAAGCAATGAGCCAAATCCATTAACCAAGCTTAGGAAATATTGTTAAATAAACCAGTTAACTTCTGGAAATTGAATTTAAGAGCTTGTGGTCAGAAAAATATTGCAAGGAAATATCTGGCTGGTGCTTTCAAACTGATAAATGCCTAAAGCTTTGTGTAGAAAGTTTCCAGGGTATCCACAGTTGGTGGATACTTGACGTTTTCAACCTGTAAAGCCTCTTCAGTAAGACTTTTTCTGACTGAGCTAATTGGTTTCACATCTTTTTTTGCCTGATTCTATCTGAGAAGGGTTATTATCTGGGTTATTTCTGTTTTCATACTCATATCACGTAAGTTGAAAGATACAAATCATCAGTGTGAGAACATGGCATTATGACATGCTGACACAAACTCTGTCTTTAAGCTCTAGTTTCACAAGTGTCTACTGAACAATGAGGAGAGCAGATCATGATAAAGACTTTAAAGAAACTTGCTTTTGATACTTTCTATGGGCATGCTTTTCTGTTGTACAGCACTGGTATTCTGAATCCATAACTGCCTCCTATATAATTGGAGGGGAATTTCAGCATCTTCCTGTGCTGTCTAGTGTGTCTAGACCACACTTCTAGCTGCTGCCTTTATGCTACTACCTTCACTGCATGCTGGCCTTGAAGTCAGCTGAGAACTTCTAAAGGTAGACTTCAATCACCATGATGAAACATGCTGAAGAAAACCCAGCACAGTTACAAGGTAGGTAGAAGACAGAATAAAAATCTGAGAGTATGATTCCTGGATTACCAAAAACCTTGCTGTTTTGCAGTTCTTTATCTTTTTCTAGAGGTATATTTATTTGAATGTAAAACGGTTACTTCCTTTATGGTGCTTAGCATCATATTGACACTGCTCTGTATTCTCTGCTGGCCTTTCTCTGTATTTCATTGCTATGAGGTGTTTAAGGAATGAGCAAATTTAGAAAAATTTGTCTAATTATTCTACCTATGTAATGTCTATGTAATTGTTACAACATCTTGATTAAGAGAGAGCATAATTTAGCTACTCTGGATTTTGAGGAAATGGCTTTAGAAGAGCTTGAAATTCTGCATCCAACAAAATAATTATTTCAGTGCAGAGGAAAATGCATTTTGATTTTGATCATTCTTTTTCTTTTCCATTCATTTCCTATAGCATTCTCGCATCCCCATTGGGTTCATCCATTTACACTGGCACTGTGCTGGCTACTAACTTGACCTCTAACAATGAAAGCTGCCCCTATATACTTATCAGTTCACCTACAAAACAATACAAAAATGCTTCAACCTGCATAGTTGGTCTTCTCTCAAGTATTCTAGCAGGATCAGGAGAAGCTGACAGCATTGAGTTAGCATAATGTTATCTCTTTCCTAGTATATCTTTCCTGTTACTGGGCAGACTTATGAGGCACTTTTATTTTCATACTCACCTGTCAAGCAGCAAGCTAAGTTCATTTTTCAGGGCTGTAGTTCATTTAGTGTGGTTTTTGTTTGTGAGTTTTGTTCTTGTTGCCTTGTCCCTCATTGTAAAACTCATTCTCATATAATATCACTGTAGTTTTGAATTTCAGCTGCCTTGCAGCTTTGCAGGCAGTGTAGACATGGCCATCCTAATTTGCATGCAAGATGGCAAGGAACAAGGAAAGAGAGTTCATTCCTGGGAGACACAGCTTGCTTTTAACAGCAGGGCCTGCTTCCCTTTCACTCCTTGACTTCACAGGTCAGAAGCTGCATTGGGCAGGCATGTTAATGAATCATTCAGTTATATGGATTTATCAAGGTGTAAAGCAGAATTTGGCTAAGTGCTCTTTCCATATGTGCTTTATCCTGGAAGGAAAAGAGAGACAAATGGGCACCAACATTTACTCCTCAACATCTTCATTGATGACACACAGCAGGATTGAATGCACCCTTAGCAAGTTTGCAGATGACACTAAGCTGAGTGGTGCAGTTGATATGACAGAAGGAAGGGATGCCATTCTTGACAGACTTGAAAAGTGGTCTCATAGGAACTGAATGAGGTTCAACAAGGCCAAGTGCAAGGTGTTGCGCTTGGGTTGGAGCAATACCAGATATGCATACAGGCTGGGAGATGAACTCATTGAGAGCAACTCTACAGAGGATGACTTTGAAGTCCTGATAGACAAAAAGCTGGATATGAGCCAGCAGTATGTTCTTGAAGCCCAGAAGGCCAACAATATCCTGGGCTGCATCAAAAGAAGGTGGCCAGCAGGGTGAGAGAGGTGATTTTACCCCCTTACTCTGCCCTCATAAAGCCCCATATGGAATCCTTCATCCTGGGGTCTCCAGCACAGGAAAGACATGGAGCTTTTGGAGCAGGTCCAAAGGAGGGCCATGAGGATGATCAGAGGGCTGGAGCACCTCTCAGAAGGGAGGCTGAGAGAGTTGGGGCTGTTGAGTCCGGAGAAGAGATGACTCTGGGGAGATCTCATTGTGGCATTCCAATACTTGAGAGTAATTCATAAACTGGAGGGAGACTGGCTTTTTACACTGTCTTATTGTGACAGGACAAGAGGGAATGGCTTTAAACTATAAGAGGGGGGGGATTTAGGATAGATGTTAGGCTGATGGTCTTTAAGATTCCTTCTACCCTAAGGCATTCTGTGATTCTAAGAAGATACTTTTAAATCACAAACAGTCAGCTCCTTGTTATGAATATTTAAAGAAACTAAGTAAACACAGTATTTCATACAGCTCCTAATGCTAACTTAATTACTTCTTAAAAGGATTTAGTGAGCCAGTTAGCCAGTCCCTCCAGAGGCAGGAAACCAGACTGTTCTAGCATAGAAGTCATACTGAAAATAGAGATGATAGAACATTTGTGGTTTCACTAAAGGAAAAACTACACAGGTGCATTTAAATTTGGGAGAAACAGCATACCCCTGTTCTCCCAGTAGCTGAAGCTGTCAGATGTTAAATGCAGTGATTTTGCTCTCATTTTTTTCTGCAAGTACTATTGAGTATTTAATGATAGCTTGCTTAGCAGCACTGGTAAATAGTTTCTATTTCCCCAACACAGTAATCATGAGGGTGATAGATACAGGAGAATCAGTGGCCCAGGCATACGAATAAGTTATGTGGCTGCTTGGTTTTGCTCTCTCTTTTCCACGAACTATTCATAAGCTACTCCAAATACCTACAGTAAATCGCATAATACAGATTAAGTACAGGTATATTAACAGACCTATCAAAGAAACTAAAATAAAGAGAGAAATGAAAGATAATAGGTAATGTCGATAGAAAGGTATTCAATATATGAAGTTAAAAAATGAGATGGATTGTAGGCAAGAAGCTGATGAGAGCAGGTACGTTGCAGGTAAACTATTAGAGAAGAAATTTTATAATATTCCTGGGTAAAACTATACATCACTAAAAGGGAATATTCAAACTAGCATTTCATAATACTGCCATTGTCATCTAAGAAGGATCATATGTAGACAAAAAAATCATTAAATTTAACAAATGAATAAGGACCCTTGCTGCTCCCAATTCTACAGGTCCACCAAGATCCAGTAATAATTTGGATTCCAGTATAAACTTAATGAATCAAAACCAGGGGCCCTTTTCTGATAATGAAAATGAAGCATACAGTCACTGAAAAGTTTGTTCATACTATAAGAATGGCTTAATCTTGCAGTTCCTGCAGACATTTATATTTATAGCCCTGCTTTATTCTCATCTTTCTATTTTTCCTTTCTTCCCCTACTCCCATTACATGTGAGCCAAATGTACCACAAAGCTTTTGGCTTTCCTTTGTTTTTGAAAGAAAAAATCCTCCCACCTGTCGTCTCCACAATTACCTTTTTCCAATTCTTCAAAATGCATAATAAAGAATATGTATGCAAAACAAATATTCAATGTTCACGAACAAGCTAATTGGATTCTTTTCATAATTGGCAGTTTATTGCACATTTGTATTCAAAACTGTTCCCACTGTACCAGAGCCCCATGAGTTCTCCATCCCCCGGCATAAGAAATCAAACAGAAGAGGCAGGAAACTGGCACTGCTGAGCAAGGATCTGCTGGTCAAACTGAGTGAAAAGAAGGACATGTCCAGCCGATGGAAGCAGGGACATGTGGCTGGGAAGAATACAGAGATGCTGCCTGGACATGTAGAGATTGGATCAGGAAAGCCAAGGTGCAGACAGAATTGAACTTGGTGAGGGATGTGAAAAATATTATGCAGGTACACTGTTAAAACAGAAAGGCCTAGGAGAGTACCTCCTCTGATATATGAGGAGGGTGAAATGGCTTCAACAGACATGGAGAAGGTGAAGGTACTCAATGAGTTCTTTGCCTCTATCTTCACTGGCAGCCAGGCTTCCCTGCCTCTCATATACCTGAAGCCTCTAGGCAGGGGCTAGGGAAGAAAAATCCCTCCCACAGTTGGAGTAGAACAAATCAGAGATCTCCTCATGAGGCTGAGTGTGTACAGCTCTATGGGGCCAGACAACAAGCATCCCAGGGTCCTAGAGGAACTGGCTGCTGTGGTTGTCAAGCCACTCTCCATCACATTCGAAAAGTCACAGCTGTCAGGCAAAGTTACCAGTAACTGGAAAAAAGGAAATATCACTTCTGTTTTTAAGAAAAGGAAAAAGGAAGACTAGAGAAACTGGCAATTTATAATTACCTGATCCTTTTTCATTTTTAGCATTTGAGATTTTGACGCCAGAAGACAGTGCCAATGGTGCTCATCAGAGTATACCATAACATGCAGGAGAACAGATTCTATGATTCTATGAGTTGTGGAAAAGGGATTTGGTATTTTTAAATCATATACTTTTCTTAGCTGTCAAACCTGACTGAAGAATCTCTTACTGTTATTTAGGAAAGACCATTGTGATACCTTCAGCAACTAGGAATAGGCTTTTACAGGTTTAATACATAAGCTGATGCTGTGTCAGTATTACCATTCCTTTCAGAAAGAGCACAAAGACCTCACAGACTTTGAATTTTTCCCTTTCCCAACCCAGTATCTCATTGGAGAAGTACAACTTGCAGATAAATCTTATTTTCTACTCCTCACTGCACTTCTTCCCCAAGTCCTCCTTTATTAGATCCCTTCGGGGGCAGGCTCAGAGTAATTTCTTTGCTTATTCTTTCAAGAGTAACACATGCATCACAGTATTGCACACAGTACTGTTCTACTTCTGTGTAGGCACACTTTGATCTCCAATAAAACCCGTAACTCTTACATACGCCCTGTCAATGGAAGAAGAGAAACAGACACCAGCAACTAGTATAATCATTCTATAGGATACATACATACCCAACACAAACAGTTGGATACAGGCTATGGCTGACAAAACAGCTAGTCTGTGCTGCTCGGTAATCTGGCCTTGGATATTTCCCAAACAAGGAAAGGTGTACAGGGTAAGAAAAAAGAAATTTGTGTTGTTCACAAACCGTGTTTTCCTCCATTGAGCTGATAATTGAAATTGCTGAAAACTGGAATCCAATTATTCCCTTTTAATATATTCCATATATCGCACTAAAGTTTGTAGATCTCTTGACACAAAAGCAATGGAAGATAAAAATTAACATATTACTGTACCAAAAGGATACGTTTCCTCCCCGTTGTTTACCTATGGACTCCAAATGGCCTTGTTTTATTCCTGCTATGTTCATTTTTATGAATTAGTCTTCACAAGCTGATAATCTTTTTTAAAATTGCAATTAGTTGCTGCATGGGCAGAGCTTGTTTTGCAAAATGCATCATTTTTTGGCATGTTTGTTAGATATAGCAGCATGGCAAGAGTAGCTATCAATGTTGCAGTTTACACAGTAGGAGAAAATGTATGTACAGTTTTTAACGAGAAATCCTGTGGGGAAGCAAATTACTAAACAGAAAATTCTCACTAACAGAGCTTCTGTGGTAGACAGAATTAAACCAAGGTGAACTTAACTATGAAACAGGTATTTATGCTTGCTGAATCCATTCAACATTTTGAGTAGTTAAAAAAGGCTTCTCAGACGCAGTGGATTTTAGGTGCTGCTTTGCAGGCGTTTCTTTGCCAGGCAGTGCCGTGACGCAGTGGGAAGACACACAGTAACAGCCTTAATGCAGTGGGAAGGCGCCCAGCGGCAGCCATGACAGTGCCTTGTCACAGTGGGAAGAGGTGCAGCCCCGTCTCCTGCTGCTGCCCATCATGGCAGCAGCTCTGCCCCACCCAGCTGCCCAGAAGGGAGAGGGAAGCATACCCTTCTGTTAAAGAAGTGCAGGCACTTCTTTGCAGTGGAGAATACCACAGTGGCAGTGGTGTCACTGCGGTGTCACTGTGGACAAGATCACAATGACAGTGGTGTAATCATTACCACAGAGGGAGCAGTATTGCTCTAAGAGAGGAGAGCTCAGTGCAGCTGCCCCTCAAAGAATCAAATCCCCTAGAAATGCCTCTTCAATGTTTCTGTTTCCGTAGGCAGTGAGCAGAAATGAAGGCAGAAGCAAAGGAAACGAAGGGTATTTTTTGGCTTCAAGTGTAGTTTTTGTTACTTATCCAGCGGTGTAACACATACACAGATACAGCCCTTATGTGGGAGAGAGGTGTGAGGAAGACCATCAGTTACATCTGTGTAAGGGGAAGATGGAGAGCTTGAATCAATTTGGATTCAAAATTGAACAAAACATTGGAAGAGTATTTGGAACTTCCTTGAAAATTTTAATCACAGAGAAGGGCTTTCTTCATCACACTTCCAACCTTTCTTCATGAAACTTCCAAACCATGTAACTTAAGATGTATATTGGACTATGATGGTGACAGAAGGAAAAGCATTTTTGAATCTGATACTGATTTTTTTTTGGAGCTGGAAGTGCTCAATGTTTTCAGAGCAGCACAATATAGATTTAGGGCTTGGTCCATAGTTGCAAAACTCTAGCAGAAGAGGGTAATGAGCTGACCTTCTGAGTTTCCTCCTAGCCTAAATTAAATTAAATTATTCTCTGAAAATGAATGCTGTTAAATTCTTAAAAAAAAACAACCATCACACTTACTACTTTATGCTATTTCTTGTATATTGTATTATTCTAATACAATGTCCGACCAGCATGGAAAGGGAAGTGATTGTCCCCCTCTTCTCTGCCCTCATGAGGCATCATCTGGAGTACTGTGTCCAGACCTGCGGCACACAGCACAGGAAAGACATGGAGCTGTTGGAGAGGGTCCAGAGTAGGGCTATGAAAAGGACAAAGGGCTGGAGCACCTCTACTATGAAGACAGGTTGAAGGAATTGGGCTTTTTTAGCTTGGAGAAGAAAAGGCTCTGGGTAGACCTCGTTGTGGCTTTGCAGTACTTGAAGGGAGCTCATAAGCAAGAGGGTGACCGATTTTTTACACTTTCTGATACTGATAGGACAAGGGGGAATGGCTTTAAACTAAAAGAGGGGAAATTTAGGTTAGATGTTAGTAAAAAAATAATTACTCAGAGGACAGTGAGGCACTGACACAGGCTGCCCATAGAAGTTGTGGATGCCCCATCCCTAGAGGCATTCAAGGCCAGGTTGGATAGGGCCCTGGGCAACTGAGCTGGTGGTTGACAACCCTGCCCATGGCAGTGGGATGGAACTAGATGATCTTTAAGGTCCCTTCCAACCTAAGCCATTCCATGATTTTTCCTTCCACAAAATTATCTATCTTGTTTAAGGGAGCTAAAAGCCAGCTCATATGGGCCATTTCTAGATACCACACCATCATCTGGTGAAGATGGAGAATCAGCAGTGCAGAGCAACTGTGGATCTAATCTCTGCTATATAGAGGAGTATAGGAAAATCATTATGCATGACTCTTAATTCTTTTGGTTATGGTCCTCACTTCCTTGTTCACAGAATCTGTTCTTTTTGCATGGTATGGTTTAGTTGAATGAACACCATTGGCATTGTTTTCTGACATCAAAATCTCAAATACTAAAATTGAAAAAAGATCAGGTAATTATAAATTACTTCTTCCTGACCAAAAGTGGAATATTTTCTGCTTGTGGGTAATGCATCTGCTAGAAAAAGCCAAACATAAACCTTTCCTTTCTGGACTCATTATGTCGACCCTGACTTAGGGGTAATAAGAACACAAAGACAACAGCCGTTCATTACAGTTATAAAAGGAATTTTATTGTTATCATGCATATTAGTAAAGGATTGTACTGATGTTAGAAAACTTCTAGGTATAACCTGCTTGTATTCACTCAGTGACCCAGCTCAGCTTCAGAAGGACACTATCAGGCCTGGGCTTTGTGGAAGAAGGCATAGGCTCCACCATTGTTTCAAAACAACAAGCTCAAATGACTTTACTGCAAGAAAAAACCTGGCAGTGCTAAAGATGAAGCACATCAAACTAGAGACTGTACTCAGGTTCAGATCTAATCCTGTGGTCTCTTCTTTATTGGTGCAGTGCCAGTAGCATTCACCTGAAAAGGACAGAACAAGGATCTCAAAATCTGGCCTTCTGTTGCAAAAATGACTAATCAAACTGGGAACACTGCCAAAATGAAACAAACTAAAAGAGGTGTGGGGTTGGCCCATTGTTTGTCACTTGCATGTCCCAAAAGCCTAACAATATTAATGATTCTATCTGCGAGTAATTTTTAGTCGCATAACATACAGAAAGATAATACTGTCTGAAAAAATTCTGATAGACTATTTCCAGTACAGTTATGGGTCTCAGTAGTTGCTATGCTAAAGAATGGCATCTAGATGGGAAAGCTGGGTATTGTCTGGCCGATTAAATGTTATTAACATTTTTCAATTCAGAAAAATGAGAACCAATGAAAGAAAAAAGAAACAAGATGATTCCTGCTGTGAAATCTTGAACTGGGAAGAACATATGCTGTTTAATAAGCTGAGGTTTTGAAATGAAACTAGGTGAAGGTCAAAGGACTGGCATGTGACAGAGATGAGCAGAAGTTTGTGCAAAGCAGAAGAACTGAATAAATTGCATGGAAAGAGAGCAGTGTGCATGCTTGGTGAGGAGCAATAGTTATCTGAAGAAAAAAGGGTACACGTATGGTCACAAAAGTGCATTTCAATAAACGTAAAGACTCACCTCTACCCTCTGAAGTAAGCCTGGGCCTTGAGCCTCTTTTCACAAATCATCTCTGATCTGCATCATTTATCTTCAGGTGGTTAAGGCTTTAGACCTCTTCTGGAAAGGCTTAACACAGGAAATGTGTGCTATTATAAGCCAGGTAACAAGCTGATTCTAGCCTGATTCTTTCTGAGCAAAATCTTTATGGAGGCTGTTGGCCTTGCCAGGCCAGTGGTCAGCAAGGTGTTGGATCTCTGAGCACAATGTAGATATTCACAAGATCCTCATTTTGCAGAATATCATACAGAAGAGTTCAAAGAACTAGTAAAGCAGCCCTGCTCCAGTGTCTGGTAGCTATTCTCTCTAACTCTATAGAGAAGTAATAGAATAAAGGAACCTTCAAGCTGATAATAAAAAATTATTCATGCTTAACCATGCCAGCATAGATGTTTGCAATGCATTATAATTTATCACTTTGCAATAACTGCCTGTTTTGATCTTTGTTAAAAAAAAAAAATCCTTACATGCAATAATGAGAATTTGAACTCAATTCTTCATTCCAACTACAAGAACATGATTTATACTTTGGCATTAAAATATTTAAGTTATGCTTCAGTAATGAAGAAACGCTGTGGTCATCCTTAAAGTGTATGAAAGATAGTCTCAGGCTGGATTTAGCAAAATAAACTAGTTAAGGATAGGAAAAGCAGCACTTCTTCAACAAGTTCATGTATGGAAAGCGTGCCAATACTGTGTAGCCCAGTAGAAGGATGTGAGAACTGGCAGTGCTAGGGGCTGTCAGAAGATATCAGCATTGATTGAAACTATATACATTTAGGAGACACTGGGTGACTTTCAGAGACTGGTAATGGGACACGTCTCAGACTGTAAGTGTCTCTTTCCCATTACCTGAATATAAAAATGGCAAGTGAGAATTTGAATATCTTCAGGCATAAAAACCTGAGTGAAAGTACATTTCCAAAGATTTTCTGCAATCACTGGCTTCTGCTTACAAGCTGTCAGGCTGCTGTACTTCTGTGTGCACTAGTCCTTACTTCCAAGGAGAAACTAGGTTTTGTTTTACATTGCTAATAAATGACAAATTTAATTTCTGTAAGAGCCATCTTGGCAAAGGCCATGCTGGTGTTAAGATGAAGCATTTTGAATTTACTCCCTCTGCAAGCTTTCACAGTCAACTGTGCTAAATCTAAGCCTAGACTAACAGGTTGTTGCTCTCTTTGTTGAGGATTGTTACTACAGACCCTCTTGAGTGGACTTTCCAGCCAGTTCTTCGACATCTTTAAATGGAAATTATCACAAATCTTTATTTTCAAGTGCTCTGCCTCTATATATTACTGTCATTCTCTCTTTCTCTACAAGCAGATTTCATTAAGCAAATAATTAAATACGCAATTTTCAACCGGCATTAAAAAAGTAGGTATTTCTCACCCCTTATGAGAATCACATAGAGATTCATTGAATCTAGTCCTAGAAAATATACAATTTTAGCTTGCACTCCAGTATCCAGTCATAAATGAATTTTTTAAAAGTTTAAGTGTTTCACCTTTGTTCTTGAGATTCAGGTGTGTAGAAATACATTGCTGTCTCAGAAATGCATTGACCCAGATCTTGATGATCAATCAAGATCAATCAGTTCAAGCTTGCTTTTTAAATATGCAAATGAAAGCTTTCAGAACAGAATAATCATAATGCAAGAGGACGTATCAACTATCTCCCATTACAGGAGGGCAGACAGCTGGCATGCTGCTTTTTGTTATTTGTGAAGAGTGTGTTTGGGATCCTGTGAAGCACAGAAGTGAATAGACACTGTCCCTGAGAGCTCACAATGAAACAAAACAAATTGAGAAAGCCATACGTAAAAAAAAAAAAGAATAAAAATGTATTTAAAAAGCTAATTGTGGGGCTTGGAAGAAAGAAAAACTAGTGTGCTAGGTATACACTGCAGTTTATAAATTCTACAATGCTATGTTATTCAGAGGTCCTAGTGAGAAACTATCAAAACAGTGTCAAGTTGTAGTGATCTACTCTCTTGCTGCTTGGAAAAAATATGTGCAGACATTGACAGTAGAAGAGTATTTGAAAGCCACTCTTGATATTTTACTTTTGTCTGTGGAGTATCTAATGGAAGTACTATGAATAGAAATTTCCTGTCCTTTGGCAAAAACAAAAGTTAATTAGTGATTGTACACAGCCATCAACATAGCATATTATATGGTACAAAATTGTAAGGATATAAGTATACTTGCTTCTGTACTAGCAAGAGAAAGATCTTTCAGAAATAAGAAAAAGATTGGTGTTAAATGCAAACTATTAGATATCATTAAATAGTCATCGTTTTTAATTAAAGTATGCTTCTATGAGTAAGATAATTGTAGTTGTTCTACCTGGAGGACTTGATTCCTAAACTAATATTTAATTCAGCCCCAGGGGAATACAGATGTTTTCTTCTGAAAATGAAAAAACCTGAATTTTTCTACCAATACAATGTTAAAACTCTATTAGTAAAAGTTTTGAAAAGGATATCTTCACTTAGCGTAGCTCTGCCTTGGTCATTCTTTGGGTTCAGTATCCAGTCAGAGTAATGTTAATTTTTGGTCAAGCCTTCACAGTTTCTAAGTAAGCCTGCTTCAGGCCTCTGCCTTGATGTCAGGGATGAGGAAACACATGAAGAAGTGGCCAGAGACTTGTAGTCTATTGGGCAGACACTGGTCTACATTTTCAGTTTATGTAGAACAAAAAAATTTCTATAAATGTTTAATGTCCACTTTTAAAGAAAGAAGACAGGAGTGTAGTAAGAGTAAAGACTGGAGGGAGGGAAGAGCTAGTAAAAGTCAGCAGAAAAATCGCACATCAATAAACAGTGACTGTGTGCTTCACGTCTAGCTTATCCTTTTGCTATTCTGAATCTTCATGCACTGCTGCGAATGGTCATGCCAATCTCCTTCCATGCCCATTTATGACACCCTGCAAGTTTTAAGAAATCGTGCTAAAAGGAATGTTAGGATGGTATATGGTACATTGGACTCAGCCCACCTCATGCAAGCATATATTACAAACTTCTAAGCATTAATATCTAGTTAAAAAGAAAAGGGAAAAAGCATGAAATTGTCCAATGGATTAAAATTGAAGTGTGTCTGTTGTTATTGTTAAGGACATTTGCTCAACTTGAACCTTGATAGTGAGGAGATTTGCACATCAAAAAAACCCGTTTACTGATTTTAAATTATTGTATATTCTGTCTTTACACGTGAACCCATGTTTACATCACTGCTTTAAAAATCATTTTCATTATAGTCCTTCCCTGCAAAATCCTATTTTGCATTGCAATGGTTTTGCAAGTTAATGTATATGATAGAGGTAAACTTCAAAGGAGGGAATTGAAACACCTCAGTGCCAGATGGCTGCAGTTGCAATGATTGCTGACTTTTCATACCCAGAAAAACTTCGTTTGTTTCATGAATGCGTTATGAAAAACCTATTTCAGTTTTGTCAGAAGTCTAAATTGTGCCCATTTTAATGGTGTGATCTCCTACCACGAAGAAATCAGGCGGTGGACTTCTCTGCATGCTATAAATTGCTTACTTGGAATAGCTTAATGGGAATGATTTTAATCAGACTTCGCTACAATTACTATATGAGAGAAAAAAAAAGAACTGAACAAAAAAGCTTATGCTTAAAATAGTTAATGCATACTGGCATAACATTTTCAGCTAGAAAGAATCACATTCACAAAATGAATGGAAGTTACAAATGATCTTTCAGATGTAACAGAAGGAGAAATTAAGCTTCTTGATTTAGTAAAGGCAATGGGAAAGATGTGTGGAGGAAAGGGCTTGAGGTATTTGGTGACATGACAAAGAAGAGCTAAATAGTGCAGGATTTTCTCAGCTGAAAATGCAGGTGTTAGCAGAAGCAGCACAGATGCTCATGGTTTTGGATGCAGGATTCCCTGTAGTGGCATATGAATGAAGACTGCTTTACCAGCCATTTATCTCTAATGTGCCCAGTGAAGCAGGGCTTTCTGTCCATCTTTTCCCCCACAAGTATGAAAGGATATTTATGAATATATTCTACTTTTCCAGCTGTCTCCAATCTAATAGGAAAAATCCTCCAAATGCAAAAAAGAAAAAAAAAAGTAATTAAATATGCTCTTCATGACAATGGCTATCTACCTTTCACCTAGTTCAGCCTCTGTAAACTGACATGCTAAAGGTAATGTAACTTCTCTACAAATGTAAATGGGATTTTAGTGCAAATGTGCATATACTGGGGAGGACTGATAATGTGCATGGAAATATTCCTGGAGAAATATTTATTCCTGTCTTCACTGCTACTTTCAAAGATTGTTCTTTCACAGTTATGTAGAAAACCTCAAAAACTTGACTAAAGGTAACTGAATGTTACCATTTGGTTGATAATGCTGCTCAAGGTCTGAAAATGAATGATTTGTGTGATGTAAAGTGACCTACACACTTAGTTGTGTTCCAGCTTTGAGACCAGTAATGATACATTCACCATCATCACTATTGTTTGTTTTCCTGATTACTAGAAAATTTAAGAAAAAAAAAGGTACAGCATTTTATTCTAACTAGTTGTTTTAACTTAGCTCCTTGTGGCTTGCAGAGTCTCTTGTCCCCTGTTTAAAGAATTTAAGTGAAAAGAGCTGAATGGTGTACCAGAGCTGTTCACTGCTGCAGCCCAAGAGGACATGTACATGAACACCAGTGCTCTGTGCTGTGGTGTTTCAGAGATAATGTCTTCTGCTGGGTTCCAAGCCACCAGAGTAGAAACAGCTGAACAAATTCCTCATATAAATACTACTAATGTGCAGAAATCACTACAGGTGGTTGAGTCTTTTTGCTGCAATTAGACTGGTTCACAAAAACTCATTAGAATATTTTCAGGGCAACCAAACATCTTTGAAACACACTTTTCCAAAACAAGAACATTGTTCAGAGAAATTGTTTTGGAGTAAACAGTTCTCTCCAGAACTCAAGAGGAGCTTTGTACTCAAGATGTGGGAGCCAGACAACTTTGGGACATTTGCGTTGTCTGGTTTTGCTGGTAATGGTAGAATAATAGACTACAAGGGGGTGAACATTTGTTGGTGTCTGCCTTGGAGCTGTGGGTCCCCAGGAAGAAGTGGCATTTGCTAGCTGCTCAGCACCATTGCAGCAATGAGTTTTGGAAACATGCTCATTGTCAGCATTTCCTGCTGGATCTTTCTGGTCCCTGAAACTTGATTAAGGAGGGAAGATTAAGATTGGATGTCAGGGGGAAGTTCTTTACAGAGAGAGTGGTGAGGTGCTGGAACAGGCTGCCCAGAAGGGCTGTGGATACTCCGTCCCTGGAGGTGTTCAAGACCAGGATGGATTTGTCCCTGGGCAACCTGGTCTAGTACCAGATCTGGAGGTTGGTGGCCCTGCCTGTGGCAAAGGGGTTGGAATTTGATGATCCTTGGGGTCCCTTCCAACCCAAGCCATTTTATGATTCCTTTCTTCCTTCTTCCCTTCCTTCCCTACTTTGCATTCCTCCCTTCCTTCTTTACATTCCTCCCTTCCTTCCATTCCTCCCTCCCTCTCTCCCTCTTTCAATTCCCTTCCCTTCCTTTCTTCCTTTCTCTCTCTCCTTCTCTTCAGAAATATGCATCTTTACAGAAGGGTGGTATCTCTCATCCTATCTGGTGACTTGATCCCTAAGACTCTGAAGTTTAATTGTGCTTATTGAAACACCTGGAAAGGTGCAAGTGTTAGGAACAGTTGAACTTCATTGATTCCAGAGCTGCCAGCCTTATCATGCACTGAATGGAGCATGGCTTTTTCCTCTCTGCTTTGCTTGCCTCCTCTGTGCTCCCCTCGGGTATTTCTACATATAGATGACATCGCCCCAAGTTTTTCCCACACTGAAAAATCGTGGCTTTCTCAGCCTTTCCTCATGTGAGAGATGCTCCAGTCCATTATCCCTTAATCATCTTCATGATTCTTTGCTGGTCTCTTTCTAGCATGTCATGTCTCTCATATACTGAGGAGCTCAGAACTGGACCCAACACTCCAGGTCCAGTGCTAAATGGAGGGGCAGGGTTACCTCACTCCACCTGCTGGCAGTGCTCTTCCTGGGGCAGCCCAGGAGGCTGTTGGCCTTCTTTGACATGAGAGTGCATTTCTGGCTTTTGGTCAGCTTCTTGTCCACTGGCACTCTCTGGTATGTCTCTGCAAATCTCCTTTCTATAAAATCACTGTTAACATAGTGCTCCAGCTTTTCAAAAGGGAGTTTATAGGGCATAAACATAACTCAAATACCGCATAAACAAGGTAAGAATAGCTTTCAGGAATGTATTTATCAGCCTTTTCTGGGATAAGGATTCTAGAGCAAAACCTTCCAACAAATAATCAAGACATGCCTCGACTCACAGATGCAGTAAAGAATTATTACATAAAATCATCTACAATGTTACTTATAAATTCAATGTTTATCGTTAAGAAAAGAAACCGGACTCATCAGGGGTCTGCTATTTTTATTTTACTCTGAATTAAGATTCTAATTTGAACAAATGACCTTAGGAATTCTATGTCTAGAAATATCATACTGAATAATTTATTTAGTAAATTGTTAATTTTTCTTTATTTAACAAAAGCATTATGTTATTTCTATTATGTTACAGAGTGCAGCTAATCAGTCTTATTCCAGCTGCAATCTGGGGCTAGGAAAATACATTTAAAATGTGCCTGGAGGCTACTATTGTGTTCTTCTACCTTTGTTTCTAGGACAACGAGGCAGCAGTTTCTTGATAAAACATTTCTATGCATTAAATTTCGGTATCCACAGTTATCTTGCATGTGATATGAAAAGTGGATACAGTGACCTCAGGAAGAAGCTATGAATGAGAGCATTCTCATAAAGTGTCATTAGAGGTTGGTGAGCACACTGACCACCCATTTTAAACTACAAATGCAAAGTGACACACACACACAAAGAAGTTTAGAGATAAATTAATGAATGCAAAGTATGAACATGAGAAGCAGGAAATGTCATGCAGTCCTCTGTTCCCATTTGCCAGAGATTTCTTCCACTGGTGCTGCTCAGGACTGGAGCCTGGGAGGACTGATCTGCCCTTGCAGTGAGCACGGGAGTGCTGGCGCAGACCAGATGCGCTCTCGGTGGTGAAGGACTCCTGGAGGCACTCTGAGAGTTGTGCAGGAGGTGGCTGGCATCAGCTGGGTTATCTTTTACAGAACTGAGTTTGATCCCTCCACGTTGTCATGGCAACATGAGCCTCTGATCAAATGAGGCTTAATCACGGAGTTAGAAGTCAATGGCTCAACCTCACAGGAAATAACATGGGAGAAGAGGAATACTTTTTTTTTCTTCCACAGAGATGTTCAGTTAATTCCCTTGGCCACTTCATGTTAATTCTCCAGCCATGACACTTAGAAACAAATTGCCTCTGTGCAGTTTGGAGTTGCAATTTCACCTGTATGCACAGTGGAAAAATATTGAAAGAGTATTTGCTGCACAGGAAAATGCACAGTAGTGGACACATAAAAACCTCTAGCTGTACTGTGTAAGCAGGGTTGTTACATATGGATGGATTTTCTTTGGAATGCAAAGTTTATCAGATTTGCAGTGGGGTTAAGATATTAAACAGCTTTATAGCAGTCATGAGTATGCTACATGCTTCTCCCGGAGCAAGGACATTACAGGGGCATGTATTAAGCAATACTGTAGCACAGAAAATGAACAAGTTTTATTGAAGCGATGCTGTGTCAGCTATTTTCTTCACATAACTGCATTATAAAAAAGGGGCTTTTTATATTCTGAAATGAGCTTGCCAGATTAGACTGGAGTACAATGATATTTCTTGATGTTATCAAGTAACTAATGCAGGGTTCTGTTTTGCAGTGGCAAAATTACTTCTGATTCCCAAGCTATTATACTTGAAGATAGCTCTTATAACAGCACTGCTGCATGCATGTCTTCAAGGAGGAGCTTAATGAGAAGATATTCAGCAATCATTGGGAAGGAGTGAAAAGATTATTTCAGGAACAATACTGGGTTACTATTCAATTATTTAAGGATATCACGGTAAAGTGAATATAAGAATGGAGAACAACTGAATGGGAATCTAGGTAATGAATAAAATTTGGTTATTGCAGTGCTGAGTTAGCTGATGCCTGCCAAATCTATGTGTGAAATAAATATATGAGTAGGAACTGTGCTGAGGAAGGGAGACAATTCCCCAGATGAAAAATAGTGACCCTCTGATCTCACCAACAGAGAGACGAGGGTGAAAGTAGTCAGTGTTTATGGATCTTCCAAAAGACAGTGAACAGCAGCAGAAGAGTAGTGAAGGATACCAGCTTAAGAGAGGAAAGCACAGAGAGGTGTACAGTCACAAGACTTGCTCATTTTAAAAATGAAATACAATGAAATATAAAAAATCAGTAGAACCTATTATTCTATCTGGTCCAAACAGTTTAGTAAATCAAAGCAAGGGGACATTCTTTTTCATGAATCTTAGTGGAATATGTCAGTGGTGCACAAGCAGTTGACTATAAAATATTAGAATTCATATTTGGCAAATACACCATCTCCTTTAACACTTTTCTGTCAGCTGTCATATGACATCAAAGGCATTTCAGTCTCCAGCAGAGCATGTCTAAATGGTGCTTTGTCTTTGTGGAAAAGCAAACAAATAAACAAAAAACTGTTACTTGTTTTCAGAATAAGGAAGGGAAAGAGATAAAAGGTGAGAAATAAAACATTTAGGAAGCTAACATGACAGCTATGAAGTCATTATTTTCTTGATAAAGTTGCTGTTATGATTCATAGAGATGGAATTAATACTTTCAATTATTTAGTTAAGAACTCTGGACAATTAAAATGGTAATCATGGGATTGTTTGAGTTGGAAGGGCAGGTCCCAATCAACTCCTGCAATGAACATGGATGCCTACAGCTAGATCAGGTTGCTCAGAGCCTGGTTCAGCCTAACCTTGAATGTCTTCAAGGATGAGGCATCCATCACCTCTCTGGGCAACCTATAATTAAAGTAGTTATTATAGATCATATATATGACTTTGTATCATGCTGCTACAATATAATGGTACAGCCATGACCAGACTTTCTGAGAAGACTATTGCTCTCTCCAAAGTAGTGGTGTGCTGAGACATGGAGCCAGTCTAGCTACTAGCTGGCCCTGCAAAGCAACTTCCCTGCCTTCCTCCTCCTCAGCTCCCACCCACAGTTTGTGCTTCTAGTGCTCATGTTTCTCCCACGGGAGCTAATTCCTTTTCCAATCAGATTCATTTTTGCATGGGGAGAATTGGTAGTAGGATGAGAGAGGGCAATTAGACCAACACAAGCCATCTTTTCTCCTTATATACTCAAATAAGACACAGGAAACCAGGGTAATTTCTTTATGTGAGTTTCTTCTTGTGCATTGGCTAGGAGTAAGGAGGAGAACTTAATTTTGATTGCTGCCATGTATGGTATTAGCAGGATCCAAATTACATAACAGAGGAAAGGATTTGAATACAATATGATTTTCTTAACTGTTGTTATCCTGATAACTAACTACATAGGTACTTAAATGAGAATTCGTATTTTTTTTCCATTTCATATTAATTTTGCATCTGCCAAAATTAGTAATTTGTAGAAATGACTGGAACTGCAATGCAAAAAAAATATTTTCCTGATTTCCAGGTAAGCAGAGACTACCAGCAAATAACATAAAGGTTTGCCTTTACAATATTCCCTTTCACTGCTCTGCATTATTTATAGAAAGGAGCTTCTTAAACGTGTCTTTTACACATAACTCCACAAAATTGGATTTGAGGGGATGACATTGTGGAGAACTGATGGAAAGTTGAACATCTGGTATATTGCTCAGGAGCTCTGCATCCAAAAATGATATTCAATTAATATCACATTATCCACTTTATATTAAATTATTGTTAATGCATGCATATATTTGTTCATTTGCATTATATGATTTATATAATTTAAGCTATATTTAAATTGCTTTAAAATTATAGCAGCATGATACAGTGGCATCTTTCCAGAACTCAGAACTTGCTGCTAGGTCAGCAGAGTTTTTGCTTTAATTAATATTTATAAAGCAATTTAAGTACAGTGACCTGAACTGAAGTTGCAAGTGCATCAGTTTTAGCGTCGTTTTGATAAGGCTTAAATCCTATAATGACTGGTCACTGTTAATAGAACCTTGCTCTGTAACTAACACCTCTACAGCATGACAAAATGTTTCCAGAAGTTGTGCCAAAAGCAGGTGAGAATGGCAGAATATGGCCAAAACTTTCAAAATTTACACCCTAGTCTTGAAATACAGAATGGGAAGTGAAGAACTCACAAATTTTACTCTCTTTCAGTCAAAATGTCTTATGAGGGGTGTCATATCTATCACTACCAGCAGGAAATTTCTCTTCTGGAGATGCTACTGAGAGCTACAAGTATAGCAATTGTAGGAGGCCATGTATTCTTCTTGACACTCCCTCCATGGTGTTAGGGGGAAGGTGCACATTACAGGTGTGTCAAAAGAGGGATCTCAGCATAAATAGATGATATAGATGTGCTTAAGCATGGTGAAGTTGAAATTAACTGATTTTGTTAACAGTTGAGCTGAGACGCCTGTGTCAGCCACTTGAGGCCATGCTGGCATCTCAGATGTCTAGGGAGGTTGAGAGGCTGCACTAAAACTGGGCTGCAGCTCTTGTGTTAAAGTCTGTAAAATCAGGTATCCTCTCATAGTGCACACATAGCTGGGGACACATGTAGGTGGGATATGAAAAGGGATGGGAGCCAAGAACACATGGGGTCTGTGTGCACACATGTTGTGCCCAGAGGCTGGACCAGAGTCTTGTCAAGAAAAAGAAATATTCAATGAAAGAAAAAGCACATGACATAAAACACAACTTTTCTGAGTACAGAAGAAAAACCTTTTGAACTTTAGTGGTTTGTGTTGCACTTGTTTGGAATTCATTTTTGCTCCTTTCACCCTGTATTTCAGTCAAGAAAGCAGAAGTCTTTAATGAGATTAAATACTTTTAATGAGATGCTTCTTTGCCAGTGCATCAGAAAGTTGCCTTAATAGCACGACTGAGATCACTTTAACTAATTTAACTCTTGCAGACATCTCTATCATGCACTAAAGCAATAAAGAAATTACTCCATACTAAATGTAGTTCAACTTCACTGTTCACAGCACTCGGTCCCTTGACAGAGGCATGAATATTCCAAGGAATATCACTTGACTGGGAAACATCACCTCAAGTTTAATTAGGAAAAGACAACTTTATGGAACTGATTTTAATCCAGAAACTGCAAAGATCTTGCTAGTCTGTCTTTTCTTACCTGGTTGAAGCATAATGTCTCTGATAATATCAGTTACAATAAGCCTTGCAAAGAGTGACAGTAATCATTAATACTGCTACAAACCCGCATGCAGTGGGTCAGTGATAAGAAAAAATGATATCATCAAAAGGAGATAATTTTTATTCGTTAACTATTTCTAAATTTGTAGGAAGATCTTTGTTTAAGTGACTATTTATCAAAGGCAGATGCCGTGCAATCATAGAGTCATAGAATCATCGTGGTTGGAAAAGACCTTTCATATCATCTAGTCCAATTGTCTGCCTATCATCACCATGCTCACTAAACCGTGTCCCTCAGTGCCACATCTAAATGCTTCTTGAAAACCACCAGGGACCATGACTCTACTGTTTCCCTTCACAGCTTGTTTCAGTGCCTCACCGCTCTTTCTGAGAAGATGTTTTTCCTAATATCAAACTCGAACCTCCCCTGGCGCAACTTGAGGCCATTCCCTCTCATCCTATTGTGTTACCTGGGAAAAGATCACAACCACCACCTCACTACAACCTCCGTTCAGGAGGTAAGCGATAAGTTCTCCCTTGAGCCTTCTCTTGTCCAGATGGAACAATCCCAGTTCCCTCAGACTCTTCGCATAACACTTATGCTCCAGACCCCTCATCAGCTTTGTTGCCCTTCTCTGAACATGCTCCGGGGCCTCAATGTATTTCTTGTAGTGAGGGTCTCAAAATTGAAAGCGGTACTTGAGGTATGACCTTACCAGTGCTGAGTACTAACGGATGATTACCTCCCTGCTCCTGCTGGCAAGACTATTTCTGATACAAGCCAGGATGCTGTTGGCCTTCGTGGTCCCCTCGGCACACAGTTGGCTCATGTTCAGTTGGCTGATGACTAGTACCCCCATTACCTGTATTATATGATGAATTATACAAAGTGGTTTTCTGTGTGCCTATGGGAACTAATATTATTTATGCAGCTGGTAACCATCAAATTCGGAGTTTAGCAGTTAGTAAAAGGAAAAGACATTCCTCTTCCTTCTCTCCTTCCTGCTCTAGCTTTCAGGAAGATGATATCCATTGTTGTAACTGGACTTTATTTTTTGGCCAATGGGAATATGAGTGAACAGAAGCAGTAGCAAAAAATAAGGACCTTGCAGGTGTTAAAATAGCAGCAATTTCAGGTATGAAAATACTGGCAGCTTTTATCTGCACGAAATAGTTTCCATGTTTCTCTGCTGAATATTATACCTTGCATAATAATATATTAGTGTTGTTTGTTCATTTTTTTTTTTTCTTTTTCCTGTACGAGCCAGAGTGCGCCCTCTCTGTCTGTAGCTCTGGGCCTAATTGAGTGTAATGATTATAGATGGCAACTGGCAGGAAATCTGTCAGCTATTTTGGGAGCCCAGAGCTGCAGGGAGAGGATGATGGGTCATGCTGCTGCTGGAGGCCAGTAGAAAGAGTGGCACCCTCATTCAAGTACAGCCCAATATGTCACTATAAGCTGCTTTGCTGCTTGTTTTCTTGTCTGATCAAAAGCAGTTCATGAAAAAGAAAACACATTCTGGCTGGGGTAGCTTGTAGGAACAGCATTTCTCAAAACATTTTTTTCATCCATATTTCCATGAAACTCCCCTCCGATCAGACTTTCATTCAGCTCTAAAGCTTCTGAAATGCATCACCACCAATGTTAAACCATTTAAGTCTGTGTACCTAGACATGAAAAGGTGGTTCACAGCAAGCCTACCCCTGCTTTATATGTAGCAGTGTGACACTAGCTCAATGAAAGAACATTATGGGAGCCATCTTGTCAGGTTTGCCTCCTTCCACAGTGGCATCCTTAAAAATTATTTGTAGCAGGTGAGGGCTAGCAGAAAATAAAGGAAATGTCCGTATCTGGGGAGAAGAAGGAAAGGTGTTTTAGGTATTACTGAGGTATACTTCTGAGAGCAGTAAAGTCAAGAAAACTCAATAAAAGCTTTCTGAGAGAATGCATATTACTTTTTTATTTCTATAAAAGTAATCATTGTGATCACATCTTCAGAAGACCAAATTTCAAAATAATCAATACTAATAATCAAAATAATTGCAGATATTATTGGGTTTTATTCTGAATTACAATATTTTGACAGCAATCCTAACCATCATAGTAAAACTTTATTCTCCCAATTTCTCAGTGTCATTAAACTTGCTCCATAAAGCATATGACATGAAGTTAAATCAATGAAAACAATCTCAGGGAACTCCGAAATGCAGTTTATTGACAGCAATCCTATGAGCTGCTTCAGTATGAGTTAGTGAGGACATGGTCTTATCTGCTAGCATTAGGATCACATTAGCAGAAGGTCTGCTGCAGAGAGACCAGAATCAAACACACTGAGCTCCCTTCACATCTCAAGTGTATCCTCATTATGTCAAAGAAGTAGCAAGTGATGCATAGCTAAGTCCAGCCCCAAAGCTGCTTTACTTCTGAAGATGTCAGCTGATGCAGGCATACTGTCTTCTTAAAAAGGTGAGTCCTGAATAGATCACTTTCCTTCTCATTTTCCTATTCTGATGCTAATTTAATTGTATGCAGTTTTCCTAGCAAATTTCTCTGGCAGTAATGCTACCACAGGGAATAGCAACAACAAATGAGATTGACAGGGTTAGAGATAACAAGTTCAGTTACATTGTCCTCTGCAGAACACTGCTGTGACAGCCTTCATTGTAATAAAAACTATATTGTTATAAATCTTTTTTCTTTTTTGTTTTTGGTAAAGACTCTTTCCTGAAAGGATATGAATTGTCTTTGTAGGATATTTCTAAATTAAA
The DNA here is from genome assembly GCF_002078875.1 of Numida meleagris. Taxonomy (NCBI): domain Eukaryota; kingdom Metazoa; phylum Chordata; class Aves; order Galliformes; family Numididae; genus Numida; species Numida meleagris. Next base: position 94,992,068 of record NC_034410.1, on the reverse strand, counting down.
TCAAATCAACTTTTCAATTACTTTTTGCAGGAGAACCTTGAAAAAGAGTCACCTCCTCAGCTCCATCAACAAGAGAGGAATTTGGAAGCTGGACAGAAATTCCAAAGATGTAAATGGAGAGCAGAAAATACTTTTTCTTCCACAGACTGAAAAGTCTTAAGTTGAAATATCTATCTTATATGAAGAAAAAAAGATTTTTTTCATGTAGACTGTCTAGTGAAAAAAAAAAAGACAATTTTTTGAAGGGGATTAGACATACTGCAGAAAGATATTCCAAATGATCTTTTGTTTTGTCCAGTTCTGGTCAAAACAGAAGTGAAAGAAACTTTTCCCTCACTGCAGAAATGCAATACACAGGATCTGTCACTAATGGCAAGTCACTTCACAGTTCTATTTTCATGCTGATTTGAGAATGGTAAGAGGAAAAATATTAGGGCAATGAAGTGCTTAACTGAGAAATATTCTGATCACCAAAAACTAACTGCAATTGTATCAATATGAATATGTTTAGCTTTTTTTTTTTTTTTGCATTTTCTACTACTAATGAAATTGTTGAATATAGAAATAAGTTCTTATTCTTATTCTTTAGAAAAAAGGAATTGTATACCATCTTACATTTTTCTTTTGTTTTAACTGATACTGTATAAAGGTCATTTCATCTTTATGTTCTTAATAACTCATCCATAATCCTCTCTAGCTCCCCAAACTGTAACAAGCTGTTATTAGAATTCCTGTGATGATTTTCTCACACCTGCAAACACAGTTCATATTTGTGAAAAGTGTAGACTACTCCACTGCATTCCAATAACCAATGGCCTCGTTGCCTCCACCAGTGAAATATTTACGCACAGGCATTACTAGAAAACACTGGTAGTTGGCCTGTGAGGTTCTTTTTCCTCTTTTGGTGTCCAACCTACCTGAGGACTAATTCCTGGCTTATCTGACTTGTGCTGGTTTGATGTCCCAGTTTTGTATATGAATGTTGAATTATTAAGAGACCACTTATAAAAAAAATGTCTTCATCGAGACTCAAATATGGACCACACATTCTTTCAGGGAATAGTTGAAAGGAGACAGAAATTTTTCACTTTATTCCCAGTATGCTTCTTTTGCCTTCTTTTTATCTGCACTTACAGACTCTTTGGAGATTTTTTTTGCATATTTGCTTGTTTGTTTTTTCTGGAAATTACCCACGAGTACTGAAAATATTTTTTTTTCCCAGTCAGTGTTACAATGTATATTCTCAGGTATGGAGACAGTTTGAAAACAACCTCATTTTCATAGTCAGTGAAGAAAAAAGAAGTGAATTGGAGTGCACTTAGAAATATGTACCCTTTGTTTCCAAATTGCTTTCAGGAGATAATAAAATTTCTGAACGTTCTGGTGTTTAAAGTAATATACTTGTTGCAGTTTTTCCACTGAAACATTTCATTCATTTGAACCCTTTCTTTGACAAGTCTTTTTTTAAATAAAAAATGTAGAAACCAATGTAATTGCAATGAACAATTAATAATAAGAAAAGGATATAATAAATAAGAAAAGGATAAAATAAATCAGATATCAGGCACACATCCATCTGCCATGAATGATTAGATAATTTTCTGCTGACTAGAGTACTCATTCAGTGCGTTGAAGACGTGAACGTTGGTCCCTTGCTTAATTCTTCTCTTCTTACTCGTTATTACAAAACAGCAAAGGTCCTGCAGGATGACAGGCTGACTGCAATAACCAATTGGAAAGTTGTTGTTTTGGTGAGGAAAGACTCCCTTCCAGGTTTCACCAAACTTTCTCATCTTTCCTCCACATCTTTCCTAATGTCAGATTTTTTTTTTGCACGGATTGAAAACAGAAACTTTTTAGCAATCATTATAGGATTTATGAAGTGAGAAAACAATTTTCCTACATACCTGTAATTACTGTATTCACAACAGCAAGGATGTTATCTCTATCTTGTTCATAATGGGTTAGAACAGTACCAGCTTTGTTGACAGGGTACTTTTTAATAAAATTCTAGTTGGCCCAATGATCCTCTGCTTCACAAACTGCAACCTACTCTACAGCTACATGATGTGGGTTGGAATCCTGATAATGGTTTATGTGAGTGGATAAACTGGATTTAGTAGTGTACCTTATGTAAAATGTGGCACTGGTAGGATGGCTAGAGGACAATGAACTGAATGAATGTAATGGTAACTGGCATGCCAAAGATATGTTTTTCCATGGTATAGCATGCTTGGCTTCTCCAAAATATTGGGCAATAGCTATTAGCACACATTTTTTGGAGAAAGCATTAATTTCACAAGGAAGAATAAGATCCTATATGGCTTAAATGGGTCTACAGCACATATGAATATCTGATTTACCATTCAATATAGAATGTTTTTGACAGCTTTTCCCTTGACCTTAAAATGAATGCATTGCAGCAATTTATGTATGGAAAAAATAAAACTGTCATTATTTAGTGAATGACAAAGTGCCTTTCTCCTACATGCCCCCCTTCATGCACAGTCTGAGTTCCAAACTCCCACTGAGGCAGCCAGTGAAATCGCCAAGGAGAGCTACAGTGCAACACATTCACTGAACTTGTTTTTAGATGAATGAGAGAAAATGAGACTTGAGAATATTTAGAGTTATTAAGTTCAAGTGCAGATGAGCACTACTATCTTCAAGTTCAGAGTTGCTCCTGCTTAAAAAAAGAACTTTTATCTGGTAAGCACTCAAATCCCATAGCGCTGATCTTTCTGCTTTGAAACTAATGTTCATTTCTGATGAGCTTGGACTAGTGCTCAAATGAGATTTAAATTCTCATCCCTGTAGACACTTAGACGCATAATTAACATCCACGAATTTTAGTGAGAGGACTTGGACAACTTCTTACACAAAATATCTTCACAGAAGTTCAAATAATGGAAAAGTAATATATGTGTACATTGTTTCTAAAGTGTTATAAAAGTAAATGTCTTCCAATGTATCTGATCAACACTGCAGTTCCAGAAGATCTCTATTTTAGATGATAATGTAAATCATATTCAACTACAGGTTTGGGATATATCTAGACATTCTATTTAGGTTTTATTTTTTGAATGGTGAACTACAGTCTGTAGTCTTTATTTTCCTTAGCCCTTTTTACTACATCCATACCTCCTTTCTCATTATACTGGTTTTCATGTGCAATAGTTACAGAGAGATTATGAAGTAGCTATGCTGCAAGGCTTTGGGCATCTAAGTATTGCTCTTTTGTTTGCATTTGTCTGTGAATATAAATTTTCTCTTCCATAACTGAAAGGCAAATAGAAGTGAAAGCACAAATTAAGCAATTAATATCCTCAAGGACAAACATATCAGGGCTGTTTCATACTTAATATGGCAAAATCCTGATTTATGTTGCATAGCTTCATTATAAGGCAGGAGTGGAAGTGCAAATAAATACCACCTTTTCCCGCTTGTAAGGCTTTTTTTTGGGTCTGTCAAATGACAAAAGGGATCATCATGGGGGGACCTTCATCCTTAATATCAGACAAGTAGTCTTACTGAAATTGGTGGTTCAATTCGAAAGGTGGATTTTACTTTATTTCTCTGTAATCACATTAGGAAGACCTTCTGGCTGTGTGTAAAGCTCCCATCAAAGTCTGTCCTTGCCCCTGTGCAATGTATTTATCATCAGCTGAGAGCACCATTTGTCAGTGTAGCTGTCTTTATTACAATACTGTCTAAAAAGCTGAGACATAAGGCATTTCTTTTGATCCTAGTTGTGGAATGGTACTCTTAACCTTTCATAGTCCTTTCTACGATTTCTTTGTGGAGTCTTCTGCTTCATTTTAGAGACACCAAAGTAGGCATATTTTTCACCTTTCACATAAAGAAGGAATTAAAACAAATTCATGGTATAGTCTCTGCTGTCTACGCTGTGAAGTGTCTTCATTCTTAAGGATGTGAAGAAATATCTTAAACCATTTTCTACGCAAGACATGAAGCAATTCTGCCAGCTGACCTAGACTTCTTTTTTGGTGAGGTCATGCTTTTTGCTCCCTCCTTCAGAATTTTTTTATCCAAAGTTTTTTTTCTCTTCACTGCACAGTGCTTTGTTTTTCAGAGGTGGTCTCAAAGAGACATATTTAACCAATAATATCAATTCAGAGTATTTCAAGCTTCCTTCTTAATTTTAAAGCTTTCCCTTCAAAGGGAATGTTTCTCTCTGTCCTGAAAATGTACCTTTAAAACCAGAGGAATATGAATATATTAGTTTGAGAAAGCACAGAAGATTACACTGTACTTATTTGATCGTGTTCAATATGAGTCACAAGATTCAGGTATCTTCACAGAGGTACGTGCATGTATATGTTTGCGCTGCTTTTTGAGGCTGCCAGCTTCCTTTGACTGTACATTCTGTATCACATAAAATATACTCTCCCTGTTAGGAATTAAAAGTCACTTTTTCCTCTATTTTTGAGAAATTTGTAATTATGGTAGTTGTTAATTAAACAGTAGCAGACAGTTTCTAGTTTCAATCTACTCTGAAGTAATGTGATCTTCGAAAGGAGAAAATAAGCAGCTAATGGTAGCCTTAACGTAGCTGTTTTGGAGGTCAAATGTTGAAAATTTTGATTTCTTGAAATACTGTCTAATGGCAAATGGAGAAGAAGCCAACAAGGGTACACTATTTTATTTAGAACTGTTTGCACTTGTAAAGCTCTGCAGTGGTATAGTGCCAGTTGTAGAGGTCAGAACAGCAACTCTAAAACTTGCAAATCACTTCAAAGTCCCTTCAAAGGGACTCACACTGTGCAACCAAGCCAGGACCTGAACAGTGGGATAGTGTCTGAAGGTCTCTGTGGTGGATCTGCCTCTACATTCTCTCAAAGTGAAAGATGAGAATTTATGAAAAGGTCACTTATCCTCACAGCTGTCTGTGAGCTACAGTATAAAGTAACCTTAATTAATAATAGAGAGTATTTTTTAAGCAGAAGATGTTTGGTACTTTTGAATGATACAGATCAAGATGAAGAAGGACTGAGAAAGGTCTCTTCCCTGGCCACATTCTCCTTGATGCAGATGTCCTTTACTTGAATCTTGCTTTCCAATCGGGCATTTTTCACAGTCTTCCTTGCGTGCCCAAACACTTCACAGCCTGCTCCAGCTAGCACATAAGCTCTCCACCATGTTCTTGTTCTCAAGAGTTACTCTCAGCTGTTGTTATCTGCATGTCCTCTTCCAGAATCTCACTGGCAGCATAACAGACCTCCTCCTGAGCATTCTGAGCCTGTTGGTTGGCCTGAGTTGCCCTTCTTCCCACTGGGCTACCTGATAACTCTGCCTCTGTTTTTAAGCCTCTGTGAACTGTTCAGAGCAGGATTGGTGAAATATGGGATTTGCTGTTGTTTTAACCCAGGATAATTGAGCTGCTGGAATTATCCAGAAAATTGTAGTGGTGTACTGGGCATGGCTGGGGTAGAGTTAATTTTCTTCATAGCAACAAATATGGTGCTGTGCTTTGGATTTATGACCAAAACGGTGTTGAAATACCAGAGAGTTCGAGCTATTGCTGAGCAACAATAGCTGCCACTCCTTTGCTGGTCAGTGAGCAAGCAATTAGGTGGAGGCTTACCTGCTGATGGGATCCAACTCATCCTGGCTGCTGATTTGTGTTTGTTGCTGTACTGTTATTTAGAGATTGATCGTTTATATTTAAAGCTGATGGTGGCATCTTTCACTGTGGTTTTTTTTTTTTGCTGTAGCAGGAACCTATAACTTGTTGGGTTTGCCTCAAGCCCCTTCAGGAAATTCGTATCTGTTTGGAAAAGCACAATCTGTCCTCTGTATTACACATCTCAGATATTTTTAAATAGAAAAACATAAAACTGAAAGCAAGTGCACAAAACTTATTTCAATTATTCATTCAGGTGAAGATTTTATTCTAGCAATCTTGGCTTTTGCTCTTTTGATTATAATATGCTCTGCATGAGCATATGTAACTCCTAGGTCATTTTAACAATTTTAAATGGTGCTGGTTTGGAATCTCTTTTGTCTTTGACATAGCAATCATGCAGCTCTGATAGCAACTATAATTTGAACACAGTGAACAGATTTGTCTGGACTCCTTTGTGTATTCAGTAGAGTTGCTCAGATCACACACACTGAGAAAGGCTGCAACGTTGCAGGAGGTTTGCTGGTATTGAAGGAGTTGCATCTTGTCCTGTTCATATGGGATAAAACATTTGACAGTGTAGGTTGGGATTACTGAGGACTCCGGACCTGAGTAGCAGGCTCCATGGCCAGTGGCTTAAAATACCACTAACAATGGTCACTTAGAAACTTCTGTTGGGCTTTGATTCATTAAAGTACATCATCATGAGCTTCACCCCTTACATAATAAGATAAAGCCACAACAAGGCAGATGATCTATTTGTTATTTGCATTCTAGTAGCTCTCAGAGGACTTGTATAGGACCTAACTCCTTGTATATTTAATAATATTTGCCATTTATTTAAAGTAGATAATAGTTCTGCCTGCAAAAGAAGGTTTTGTTTTTTTTTTTTTTTTTAGGAAAACTTTTTTTTGGAAGTATTTTCTCTGTCAGTTTCTGCCAGAAAACTCTTCATTCAATTCCCCTTGTATTCCTCCACAATTAATTTTTTTTTTAAAAATTCATTTGACATTTCCAGAGTTAGATATTATTCATAAGTAGCTGCTAACAGGAAAGAAAATTTTTTACTTTTATCAGTGTAGAAATGTATTTCTGTCCCTCATATGTAACTCTTATCATGATTACTTTAATAATATATTTGCATTTAGCAGTAAAATAACAAAAAAGATAAGAAACAAGAAATGCAGACTTTTTCCATTTGTTAGAGCTTTGTTAAATTATATCAGATTACATAACCCTTAAATACCAGCCATAGCTCAGCTCAATCAAACTACTGTGTGCTTGTATCGGTGAGAAGTAGAGCTGAGATTTCTTTGCATTTAAACAAGCTTTTAGTGCTGTGGATGATGTTTTATGGTATGAAACGTCCCTTTGGGTTTGAGTCAGCTATTCTAGCTGTGTCCTCTCCAAATTTTCAGTGCAGTTCCACTGACTGTGGGGCAGTGTGAGAAACAGAAAAGGCTTTGACACTATGTAAAGCACTGTACAGCAGCAACTAAAACACTAGTGTGTTATTGACACTGATTTGGTTATACAGCCAAACCAGAACATCTCACAAGCCCCTGTGAAGAAAATTAACTCTCTCAGCAAAAACCAGTAAATACTTGGAGGGGTTTGGTCAGTAGGCAGTTCTCATGTAGAATATGCTCTGTTACATAAACAAGAATTTTTTGCAAAATAATCAGGTCTTTGTTTTCCTCACAACACAGAAAAAAATAACAAAAACAAAAATGCCCAAACAAACAAACCCAAGAATATTCCAGACTTGAACATTCCTGCAAAAGACAATTATCACTCTCTACCCAAGCATTTAGAATCAGTGGAAGGACTGTTTCCAAATTGAGTGCTAGACAACATCATTTTCATCTACATTGGACCAATGCTTTTGAATATGGAACTAACAACAACACCATGAATTATTTCCATCTCTGTAAACATCAGAAGGCTTTGTAGATTAGCAACACAGAAGCACTGTATATGTCTCACTTTATTCACAAAACTGTTTTGAATACAAAATCTCTATCGATCATCATTAAAATCAAATGGATATTTTTACATTGAACTTTGTTGCATGATTGCAAAAGAGCCTAGGAGAATTAACTGATTTCAAAGATATATTCTGCAAAGAACAAAACTAGTGCATTCTCATGTGGAGACAGCCAGGTGGGTACAGTAGAATGCAGCTTGGATGAACCAGAAACTACTGACAGAGCTCAGATGAAAAAAAGAACTACACAAAATGTGGAAGCAGGAAGGAAGTCAGTGACAGTGCTCAAATGTGCAGGTAAAGCTAAAGCTCAGGAAGAGTTGAAGTTAGGAGAGATGAGAAAGAAAGGGAAGGAACGCTTCTATGAGTTCTTGTCATGGTTTTGTTTTGGTTTTCAGCAGCAAAAAGAAGACCATACTAAAATGAGCCCTCTGCTCAGGGAGATGGGGGTCCTGATGACAAAGGAGATGGAAAAGGCTGAGGTTTTCAATGTTTTTGTTGCTCCCATTGTTTGTGGTATGATCTGCCGTCAGACATCTCATAAAGAAAGCACATGGACCTGATTGTCTAGGGGACTGAACTAGAACCCATGTTAAAGAGGCACCAAAGAGGAAGCTGGTCATACACACACCCACAGGACCAAATGGGCTGCGGGAACTGACTGGTCTCACAGTAGATTTGCTCTCGGTCACCTTTGAAAAGTAAGCAGAATTGGATGTGGAAAACTTCCTGATTACTGCAAATAGTCAAATAGGATATGAGAGAGCATCTTAGGTAAGGTCTTTGGGCTTATGAGCGCCTTCAAGGTCCTGACAGTTGTCTTCAACTACTTAATGGGTGACTGCAGGGAAAACAGAGCCAGGATCCCTGGAAGTCCAGAGGGACTGGACAAGAAGCACAAGCTGAAAGAGGGAAAAATTATGACTATGTAAATACAAAACTTTTCTCACAGTGAAGGTAATCAAGCCACTGGAACATAGGCCTAGAGAGGTCTTCAGGATCTCCATCACTGAAGATATCCAAAAGCCAAAAAGTTACTGGGCAATCCACCATAATTAGGTCTGTTTTGAGTAGGAAATTGGACTGGATGATCTCCACAGGTCTCTTCCAACCTAAGTTATTCTATGATTTGGCCATTCTAAACGTTAGAAAAAGCTGACACTTAAGCTGAAAATTATTTGAATTCTTGAAAGCATGGGAAAAAAAATAGGGTTGACTCTTCCTCATATTTTAAAAACAGATTTCTGAGAAAGAGGGTACTTTCCTGATTTCTTTTCAGGTTAGCAAATATTAAGTGTTACCAAAACCAGACGACTATTGCAAAGCAATCCTTGGGAAACTTGATCATCTTTCAAAAAAAAGCAGTCATCTTTTTAAAATCCTCCAGAGGTCTGAGAAAGCTATTTGTTAATAACTACAAAATGTGCTGTTCAAGGCTTCTCATTAACAAGTGAAGTATGAGAATCCTTGTCCGTTTGCAAAATAAACTTGTCTTTACAAAGAGCTAAGGAGCAGCCTTTTTGTCTTCAGGTGGAGACTCCTTTGAAGATTCCACTTAACATTGACTACCAAAAAAATCATGTTTTCTCTACACAGAGAAATCTGGAAGCTTTAATTTTCCCTTTCATTTGAGGAATTAAAAAAACAACCCAACAACCAGTTTTTTATATAAATAAATCACTCATATATGTGCATATATATATAAGTGATTTTATGATTCTTATGATTACTTCCAAGTTTTTACTGAGGTAACCTCACTTACTTTGAATATGTTCTGAATAGAGGGTGCTTCTGAGTAATATCTTTTGATTATGCAAATAACATTGATAGGCATATTATTTGGATATTTGTATTCTCAGAGAATGTATTTCTCTACTGCAAACTCTCCCTTCATGACTTTTATTACGCTGATTAACAGATCAAATTTATAAACAAAGATACTGACTCAGAACCTGCTGTAATCTTAGGTGGCAATTTCTATGGTGATATGCTATAGTTTACTTCAAGGGAGCACAAACTTCTCAGTATTCAACAGTATATTTAGGAACAGTTATGATGCACATGGAAGTCTGTATTTAGATATGTGATAAAGATCTATGGCATTTCAGTATGAGACATGCTAAATATCTCTTGAGGTCTGAAAACATGCTTACTTGAAGACTTGGTGTACAAGAAATAGAGCATGCAAAAAATCTCTGCCCTGCCCTTTGCAATGTGCTCTCATGAGTGTGTTGGCTTCATCCTCCACACCATATATGTTTGCCAAACAGGACCACAGATTGGATGATGCAGTCTTTGACAACATAATGGACAGAGCTGTGTGATGCTGTCATAACTGTCACCGTTAGCTTCAGGAAGGCATTGACATATTTGAGACTTTCCCAGGAAACTAATCGCATATTTTGGTCTTACCCTATGATAAACAATAAAAACCTCCCCTGCCTCTATACTTCTGCTTGCAATTACAAGATCTCAAAGAGACAAAGACAACTTGAACAGAAAATGCTATAATTTTTCAGATGTTTATTTTACAGAAAAGGAACGTTTATCCTTTGATTAATGCATAAGAAAGTTGTTTTAATTCTTGCAGAGATCATTGCAAGTCATCCTCTAATTTTTTGAAGTCCCATTTCACATTTTTAAAACAGAAAACTAAACCTGGTACTTAAAAATGATTCCTCCTGCTACCTTTCATTGCAGAAGATGACAGGAACTGTATTACTTGTAATTGTCTTGTCCTTTTCTTAACAATATATTCTTTTTCAGTGAGTTATTCATGCCCAAGACTCCTGCAGGAGGCTCTTCCTTTCCACTAAAGAAAAAACATTCCAAAACACATCTGAAATTTCAAATTTGCTCAGTATGAGCAAGTACAGGTTCCCACAAAGCACTTCTTTTTTCACAGCATGACCTTGTCGTAGTGTACCCACACGTCAGCCCTGGTTCACAGTGTGTGCTCATGGCAGTCTCCATGCACACAACATGCACTACCTGGAGTATCACAGGTACCACTGTGTACTGAGAGGGAACTTACTGAATGTAGGTAGTAACGCTGGCATCTCTCCAAAGAGCAGGACTGTCTGTGCAACTGTGAAGCTGCATGTGCAAATGAAAGCCTTTTCTCTGTATGAGCAGGGGGAGATGGTGGCTTGGTACTGCCACTGTAGATGAGATTTTAAAACTGGGTTTAAAAATCATCCAAGGAGGAAACCACCCAAACTGAATGAGAGGCAGGAGAGAGCCTCTGAAGTGGAAGAAAAATGGTGTTCAGGAGCCAGATTATCTTCTTGAGAAGCTAATATTTGCTCTTTATTTCTTATTCTATTCACCGAAGCAATGAAGAAAAGAACTGATAGCTTAGAACTTACAGTACTTGCCCATGACCTGGGAAATCTGCTCTGCAGTCCCAGCACTGATCAACCTTGGGCCAGGCACTAGGTCCATGGGGCCCAATCTGAGTCATATCACAATCAGCATGCTCTCCCACCAACTCAGAGGAAAGCCAGAGATCAGTCTTAGTCCTTCCTACTTCATTCTCTATATTAAAAAAAAAGTTAAAAGAGCCTGAAAGGGTTATATTTATCTAAAGGATTTTCTATATCTGTTAGTATTAGTGTTGAGAAAAAGATTTGGCTAAAAGCAAATGGACAAATCCCAAGCAGCATTCCCATAGATTTATAAAATCAAGTATAATGTAGCAGTTTAATATGGAACTCTGACATTTGTAGAGAAAAAGCTAGTAGCTTAAAGCTTTTTGTCTGCACTGAATAATCTTGAGAGACTTAGAAATATTTGGGGGTGGGTGTAATTGGGAGCTGAAGAACAAGGATTTAGCCTAAAAATTTTTACATAAAATGAATGTTACATGCTTTTTATCTCTCTTATGCGAGTTACACATATGGAGGCAACTTGGGGATTTTTGTAAACAGGTGAAATTATTTGTGATTACTGCATTTCATAGTAAATAGTGCTTATAATCACGTAATTTGATTTTCCTCTTTTGCTGTCTGACACAGACTCTCCTATGCCAGGTAGACTTTGTGAAGGAATGTTCTTCTCATCTATATGGTTTTTTTTAATAGAGAGGAATGAAGCAGTTTGATAAATATTTCTAGTTTTACATAGTGTTTGAACAATAAAATTTGAATTCATTTCCTGTAAAATACCTATCTAACAACTGTAACTCTAGATAAATTTCTTCTTTGTCTAAAATTAGGATAAAAAAGAAATGGAAAATGCTACCCTCAGGAAAGAGAAGGTATTTTACTGCTGTCTCTTCAGTTTTGCTACTCTTACTTCAATTGTGTCAGATGATAAATTTCTTTTAGAAAAGATAAATACAAAAAAATCGTATTTGTTTTCAGTATCAAATTCGCAGCTCTCGGTAGACAATAATCTGGAAGTTTTGATGTCATAAATGTCATCAGGACTTGTTTAACATGTAATTGTATTTCCTTATTTTCCATAGAATGGCAGCAAGTAACTTGACTTTTTCTTGCCCTGTCACATCTTTCATCTTCTGTTGGAGGTCTTTAGACTTCAGGTTACAAGGACTGAGGGAGAATTTAGAAAAATTAAACAACTTAGCCCTGACCTTTTCAGCTTTTCTGGCAAGTTAGAGAGACTTCACTGAAGCTCAAGTAATGCATAATCACTCATTAAATATTTTGCTTTGCACTGATCTTTTCAATTTCTATGTCAAGTTAAAGAGATTTACTGAGGTTCGGACACAATGTAAAAACATATATTTACTTCATATTGCTTTTTGCTTACTCCTGTTTCCAGCTGTATCCCAAACAATGACGCTGATTGTTAAACACCATTCTCCTTTCTCAGGGAACCAAGATATCTTGTGGAGGAAAAGATGAATGAAGAGCAGATTCTTGAGATATCTCCCCTGTTTGACTTTCTCAACAAAGATGATGTCCTTCACATCTGTCCTAACTTCACTAAATTGTTACACAGGGCAACGTTAGTGATCTTGTTAACAAATGTTCCACTCAGTAGCTGTGTGCAGCAGTAATGAGAGCCACAGTTTGGAATTTGAAATTAGAACAGGGTTGCCATGACTTAATTTTTATCTGGGTCATGTATATTCTCTGGTTTATTTCCAATCTTACTGCTAAAATAAGTGAGATATCCCTATTTGTAATACCCGAGTCAAAGTTTTTTTTTTTCTTTTCTAGGGCTGAATTCACTGTCATAATTAGGGGACACATAGTTGCTTATTTTCTAAGAAACTTTCTAAAAAAGTGATTAAGTCAGTGGACTTTTTCTCAAATAATGTTTTTGAAAGTTATAGTCCTCTCTTTAGGTTGTACTTGTCCTCTGATGAGGTATCATTCTTTTTACTAACCTCAAATCAAAGCTTTATTCCCATGTGTCAAGAAGATGCAATCAGAGTCATAGAATCATTAAGGCTGGAAAAGACCTCTAAGATCATCTAGTCTAACCATCCACCTACCACCAATATTGCCTACTTACAATGCCCTGCAGTACCACATCTAAACGTCTCTTGAACACCTCCAGGGACAGTGATTCCACCACCTCCCTGGGCAGCCTGTGCCAGTGCCTCACCACTGCTTCTGAGAAGAAACTGTTTAATATCCAACTTGAACCTCCCCTGGTGCAACTTAAGGCCATTATCTCTCATCCTATTGCTGTTATCTGGGAGAAGAGGCTAACCCCCACCTCACTACAAACTCCTTTCAGGGAGTTGTAGATAGCAAATACAATAAAACTTCTTCAAAAGTTTAAAGGAGAACGAGGAAAAAGCATGAAATTCATAATTACAAGCACAATTACTCCCTGTTTCCACGTTCTTTTAAACTTATTTTCTGAGCCTAACAAATCCAACCCCCTTTTTTAGCAGACTTCAGAAACATTTTTAAGGAGATACTTGGCTTTGATACATGCAGGAAATTTATATTTGTAAGATAAGAATCACTTTGCAATGAACCCGGCATTATAATGTTTAGTTAGAAGATGGAGATTAGAAAAAGAGATTAATGGTGAATGATTATTTGTCTACCACCAGTTAAAAACCTGTGGCAGTGGGGACAGATGAGCACTGTGCAAAGACAGTTACATTCAGTGGCTGAGTTTTCACTTGTCTTCCTCCATTAAAATGCCAGTGGTGCATTTGAGTCCAATTCAATCAGGTCCTATTTCACTTAGGTTATGTCAATTGCACATTTGAACTATTATCACGTATCCCTCACATTTACTTCAGTTCCATTCTTCTGTTTACTTAAAAATAGTAAAAAGCACATCAAGAAATCCACTGAAGTGTGCTTACAAAATACATCTCTTCATTCATTATAAGGCATTCAGAACCAAGTTCTGAAAACACATGGTGAAAAAACAGGTGTATGTATTATCCAAAAGAAGGACTTTTTCCCACTAACTTATGTCCATTTTTTCCTGTCTCTGCATCTCTCTGTACTTCAGAGATGCAAAGAGCTTAACTAAAACTCAACCCAAAACCCAGTTCACTGTAGCTGCCACTGTTTAAAAAAAAACAAACACAAAACAGCTTCACAGTCACATTTTTTAAAGTTATCTCTGCTACCTTTAACTTACTTAATACCCTTATTAAAACCAAATAGGACTGTAAAAACTTTAGGTTGTTTCATATAACTGTCACTGTTCTGCTGCTTCTGGACATGGAAACTTATAGGCAAACTGCACTAGCACATCTTTGTCTATTCAGTACTTGATTTCTGCTGAGAATGTGACCAAGGTTACCAATTAGTGACAACACTGACAACAGCTTCTCCAGGAGGAAGCTGCTTTGACACCACCGACTCATTTCATACAGGTCACTGAACAGCTGTTTGATTTAAAGCAGGTTCAGCCATTATTAATGTGCATTGGTTTAAAAACTAGAAGAGAACGTTGCTCCCAAGTCAATGAAGTCTCCAAAACTAAGTTTAAGAAACATCAGAGAGCATAGAAATCGAAAGCTATGTCCACATATTTGTAGGACTTGCTGTTCCTATACATCTAGATTTTTTTTTATACACGATGCTACAAATCTGTGCTCATTTGGGTACAAGCTACAGCTTTCATTTTGACTGTAACTAGGGATAACTGTCAGCTGTGGGTCCAAAGGCTCCAATGACTTCCTGGCTTTGAAGATAAGACTGCTCAGTGATAGAACTGTGGAGAGGCTTTTCAAAGAAAAAAGCTGCTTTTTTCCACTCTCCAGCTTTCAAGTGTTCATATAATATGTATTGTATTTCATGCGTGTGCTAAAAGAGACAGATGCACCAAATTTCAAATAAGAGCTGACTCTCAAATAATACTTTTAAAAGTTATTCATTTTTCTCCATATACTATTAAATGCAGTTCAAGCTTCCAAGCTCCAAAAGTAATGCCTCCTGTTTATTTCCATGGAAACTGCAACAGATGCAAAATGCACAATAATGCTATTGGATAAAGACCAAATTCTCGATAATAAAACACTCTTTTTCAACATAATGAAACAGAGTCTGCATGCCACACTCAAAAATCTGCTTGGCCATCTGGAACATAGCTTGTCTTTCACATCACTGTGGCCACCACTGAAACGCACCACCCACTCGCTCTCTGTGCTCACGTTCACTGTTTGGTCTTCATAAACGTTTATCAAGCATCAATGGGAGCCATTTTTCCCCATGGAGAAATTCAGTTCCACCCCTTTGCTTCATGCATGGTTCCATGTCAGATGCCATTCTGTCAGATTGTCACTCTGTTGCCATCTGTCACGTGGCAACAAAATGAAATGGAATACTGGTGGGAAATTCAACCTCTACCGCCATACCACCAACATCTGCCTCTGATGTTGTGAGCCAACATCAGAAAACAGAAGGCATTACAGAGCAGCACTCATATTTTAAACCCTATCTCAAAAGAGAAACATGCAGTTTCTTCTTGTGTTTAGTGTTGAGAATTTTTTTTTTTTACATATGAAGAACACTGAAGTTCAGCTTCATGGCATTCTTCCTTGAGAGCTGATGATTTACAAATGGAGAGTAGAAAAGAATTACACGTAAAGTGGATTTAGCACCATCTATCTTGTTTTTCATTCTGTTGACTCTTCTGTTTATCTTCCACAAATCACAAAAAAAAAACCAACCAGCTGTTGGAGCTTAAACTCTTCCTTCAGCCTGGCTGTTATTACCGACAGGATATGAAAACTTCCCAACATGAAATAGTTTCTGATGTTTCCTTCCAGATTACTATTTCCAATTCCCTAGTTCTTTTAGAGAATTACTTCCAAGACTCTATTTTCTAAAGGAAAGTGCCCCGCCATATGTCATTTTCTCCTCCTTCATGGCTTCATTATTCTGGTATCATCTTCCATTACATCTTCCTTTAAAAAAAAAAAAAGGAATGAAAACAACCGAAACAGCCTCATCCTGAACCTAATACCAAACAACATAATGTTTCATATCCTAACTACTGGTAAGCATTAAGAAGTCATCAGTTTCAAGCTCAACTCAGAAAATTACCCTTCTAAGGCTATGAAACAAAGTGCATGATGATCTATATTCATTAAAGCCTTTTATTTCTAGCTTGCCTATTATTTTGAAGATCAGTTGCAAAACCAGTCTGATGATCTGCTCTCAGTATTAAATATCCCTGTAGTCAGCTATATCTAAGAGTCCCTTGTGTAAGGGTATATGCAGAATCTTGACTTCCCTCCAAAATAAAACCTCATACAAAACAAAAAACACCCTGACCTCCTGAAAAACAAACTGAAAAAAAGTGATAAGATGACCTGGAATGCATTGAGCCCATAATGTATTCATAAGAGTAGCTTGCACTTTGAAAACCTTTTGATTTTTGCCCAGGAGAAGTAACTCAAAACCACACATTTGAAAAAACAGTAAATAACTAATTACCCAAGAGAATGAATTTATTAGTTTCTGAGGGCAAGGCTTTAGGAAATTATTAAAAACCAAGATTAAAAATAACCAAATAAAAACAAAGAAAAAACCACCATGAAAGCAATTCCCAGGCCCGGAAGCCTTGCAGGTAGGTGATGAAGGCAGAGAATATTAACTACTTATACTCTCATTTTCAGAGAGAAAAGACTTTTTTTTTTTTTAGAGAATTAATTGTCAAACCTCCTATTTTCTACAGGTCGGCAGCATGAATCATCCTCATTCTTTAAGCATAACAGGTTTCATGCATAGTGCTCAAACACAAGTTAAGGAGAACGCCCTTCAGACATGATGTATCCATCAAGGTATATCATACTTATCACACTGCAACTCCTTCCTATATGTTTAGGTGACATTTTCTTGGAGATGCAACATTTTCACTAAGTTTCCCATATGCAACATGGAACTATTGGCACTATCCCCTTCCATGTCAAAAGGAAACTTAGTACTCATACACTGTAATGATTTTACACTTTATTTCTTGCTCGTGTTTCTGGTTTGCAGAAAACTGAATGTGTGTGTTCAAATAGTGTTTTGAAAAACAGAATTGTAAGGCTCTGATTCTACAAATGCCTGTACTTGTGCCAAGCTTAAGAGCCACTGATGTCACACATGTGATGCCTACTGAGAGGCATAGTCTGAAGCTTTGATCATCAGAGGTTTTAATGATACTTGCTAAGCCTGCATGGAATCCTGCTGATCAATTTCAGTGTTTGAAGAGTTTAAGAGGGGGAAAAATAAAAAAGTGTGTTTACAAGATATGTATATATATTTAACTGCCTTCTCCCAGCAGCCATGTTTCTGTCATGAAACACAGTAAATGAATTGAAATGAATATTAACAAATAAATAGAAATATATGGTAACAGAGATGCAGTTTACTAGCAGGAACCTCAGGTGTACATGTCTTCAGTTCTCGGGTATCTTTTCTTCCTTTTTTTTTTTTTTCTACTGGATGGTGCATTTATTCTATGTCTTCTGTAGTCTGATCACAAAGGAGTGAGGAGTGCTTCACTGCCAGAATACAACTTTTGCCTCCACTGGAAAAACTTGAGCTCTTTCTAGGGTTCTCGTATCACTATTAAAATGTTGGATTTCTTTTTACTGGAGATGCTGTTACCTTCCTCTTGAAGTGCCTTCCATTACAGTGGGGAAAAGAGCATGTTTTCTCCAGACATCTCTAACTGCAGTGTTTATAAGTCTCTTCTGCTCAGGTCTCCTCAGACTGCACAGGATTTGTATCCAGTGTAAGTTGTGCAGTCTCATGACAACATGAAGGTAGGAGTTACCACTGGGAGCACTTCTAAGTGGGGGGAAGTGAACATGGAATACCCTACTGCAAAAGGCATGGAAATGGTAATGAATAAACTCACAAAAACACAAAGACAGAAGTTGAGAACTAGGAAACATAATATCTGAGAAGGAAGCAGCATTGTACCCTCACATTTCCTTTAACTGCATACCCCATTCTGCCTCACTAAGGAAGTGCAATGCTCTGAGTCTGTAGGTTTCATTCACTTCTGGACAGGCTGTCTACATCAAGCACTAAGCTTCTTTTTTTAATTGTACCATCGGTAAGGAAGGCAAACATTAATAGCACCTATCCACTCAGGTTTTTATCAGTGAACTCCTATGTGAGAAGCAAACTTCACCAGAAGAATTCCCACCATTCCTCTTATAAAAACTCTTATTTCCACTGAAATGGCAGTGGGAATGGGGCTAGGACAGTGCTGTGCAGTTGTGGCCTTCAGCTTTGGTGCTGCTTTCTCTCAGCAGTAAGAGCTCACCAGACCCTTTTTGCTTGTAGCTAGAAGCTGTGTGCGCTCACATCCTCTTATTTGCTTGTACAGACTTTCTGTGTACCTCACAGTCTGAATTAGAGCACAATGAGTCAGACAGTTGCATGGCAGCCCACTGCTTTCCTGCTGTGCTCCCTCACATCTCAGCAATGACTGAACTACCTATAAACATTTTGAAGTTATTGCTTCTGACCTCTTACAATGAGATATTTATTTTCAGCAGAAAAGATCAGCTTCTGCAGAACACTTGCACTAGTAGCTACCTCACTGCAGCAGTGTGTTTCTTGAGCTGAACTCAGCCACTAAATATTGACTGTCCTTATGTTCTCCTGGCCCTGGTTCCATCTGGATTACTACTTTCTTATTTTAACTGATGCATCTTGAAGATATAGGGGAGATGTGCAGTCAACCAGCAAATTAAAAAAAACAATGACTTGGACAGAAAGCAGCTGTATTTATGCGCTTATTTGATAAGTGACTTTTTTTTTTCCCCAACATAAGCTTCCTTTCAAAAAAAGGAAGATATTACTGGCTTGCTGAATTTCTTGCCATTTTTTTTTTAATTGCTGTTTTCTGTTGGTAAATATTCCTTAGTTTATTGCTATTCCAGCAGTCATAATTTCAATCAAGAATCTGTTCTAATAAAACAATTTCAAGCTGAAAAACCTGAAGAGAGTACCCACATTTTTCCCTTTCTTCTGGCCTGAAGTAACAGATGAAGGCCAAACCACGGAGAGACCAAAGCCTCTTCAAAGAGAATAAGACTAGAAGTTAGAAGGGCTTCCAATGGTGCAGATGTAAAATCATGATTCTTGTTTCAAAAGCAAAGGAAAATAAATTCTTAGGATGAAGGTAGTTCTACTGTCCAAAGTGAAGGAAAATCACATTTTGAAACTACATTATACTGGAGTTAGAATGACAGGATGAAGGAGCTGAAACAATAGGTGGGCTGGATTGGTATAGTAAGGTACATCATGCAGTCAGGCAGGGCAGACATTCTGAACAGGAGACATGGTAGAGTAGGTTCTATGTTTGTTGCTACAGCACTGAAACAGAGCCCAGTGGTCTTACACTAGAGGAGACTGGCTAACCAAAGCAGTTAATCATAAAAAAAAAATCTGCAAACAAAAGAAACAATGAAATTTCATGTATACTTCAGTCAGCAATGCGACATGAGTGAAGTACCTGTAAAGCATTTGCTAGTGCATCCAAATAGGATATCAGCTTTACATGGTAAAAGATCATGAGAAAATTCAGGTTGGAAGGAGAGACCTGGTTGCTCAGGGCTTTGTCCTATCATTCCTGCTCAGATGGGGACAACACAGGCCAGTGCCTAGCCTCATGTCAAAAAAGGTTTCCCTGACCTCCAATCTGAACCTCACTTATTTCTATGCACACCTGTTGTGTCTCCTTCTCACACACCACTGTGAACAGCCTTGCTCCATCAGTAAGCCTCCTCATAAGTGTGATGCAGGTTGCTTTTGGGTCCACCTGAAAAGCTGTTCTTTCTCAGGTATAAAGAAGCCCAATTGCACCCTGAAAAGGCAAGTGCTCCAGCCTCTCTGCTCCTCTTCTATCTTTGTAGCTCCTTAGCTCAACTTCCTCTAGTTTGAGGAAGCCAAAATGGGGGCATCTGTCTCATTTGGTGTTATCTACAGTCCTGATGATAACATGCTCTATTGCCTCCTCCAGGTTCTTAATAAAGATAATAAATAGAAGAGGTCCCAGCGCAGACCGCTGTGCTACTCCACTTGTTACTGAGCACTACCTGTTAACCTCTACTCCCTGAAGCCAGTTATCCAGCTGGATTTTTACCCATCTTGTTGTCCATCTCTCCAGACCACGATGTCCCAACTTGTATACAGTTATAGGAAACAGCATTAAAGCCTAAAAGCAAAGTAAAAGATTCACTGCTCTTCCCTTCATCCACAGTTCCTGTCATTTCCTCAGAGAGAGTCATCTGTTTGGACATATGATGGTCCTTTGAAGTAGCAAAATTGCTTCTGATAAGTTCTTTACAATACCAAACAAAGTGCCATTAGGAATATCAATAATCATATATAGGAAAAAGTTGACTCACCCAACTAGTGATGTTGCCTCTTGCTATAGACCACTCCATCTCAGGAAGCAACCTTCATCAAGGAGACACTCCCTTTGAAGGCCAGCCCTTAAGTGACCTGGGTTCCACTCCTCCTGGTCACATGGGAAGCACAGGAAAATTGCTTTCATCTGTGCTCTTGGGCCAGCCACTCCCTCCACCAGGTGCTCAATCAGCAATTGAGGCCATGACATAACCGTTCCCTTACAACAGGTATCAATCTCTGCTGTGTATTCCCGGTTACCTTCTTCTCCAAGTGCACAGAAATGTGCTGCAGAAGATTTAACCCTACAGTTTTGCTAGGGATGTTCTGTAGCTTCTTCCATTTACAAAAAGAAACATTTATTACACAGTGAGTATGCATGGGGATCTAAATTTTCGTCTTCTTGTGACACTTAGTTTAAGATCAATCTCTGGGATATTCAGTTGGTAGCACCAAAAGAAAGGAAGCAGTGGGGAAATGACTCAGAAACAGGAAATAAAGTAAGTGCTTTTCAACTACAAGGGAAAACTACAAAAAAATGTATGAAAATTTTCAATTCTACCTAGAAAGTTCAGTTTATGACTGTTCTCATGCAAACAATTAACAGCACTCTGCAGGAAAGAGTAGATAATAGAAAGATTCTTCTGGACAGACAAATCTGTTTATTGAAAAAGTGAGGCATGGACAAACACAATTTCCACTGCTCTGTCAGGCACTACCAATGATGCCTCAGACAAAAATTATTTTCCAGCTTCCTACGTGCACAGAACTCTACATCTTTTAGCTGACCACAAAATGAGAAGACCAATATAGCCATCAGAACATGATGTTCCTTTTTACCCTTTTGCATTTTCTGTAAAAGGGACTTGCTAAATTTCGGTTTCATTCACCTTTTCCTCCTATCAGAGCACTGTATTTTTAAACAACACTTAAGGAGTAACAAGGCCATTCAAAAAAATGTGTAGGTCCAATTTAGACTGCTTTTCTTAAGTTGGCTCATTTTGGTCTTAGAACATACACAAGAATGTAAAGTAAAAAAAGACATAAAAAATATCTGTAGGGATCAGCTGGGAATAATTTATCTCAAGCTGTTATCACTTCTAATCACAATTCACTTTCCTCTGCAGTAATACCTACTCTGTGATTTATGCCATGACTTATATTTCACTTCTTTAAAAAAAAAAAACTGTCAATTTGTTTGCCAACCGGCCATTTACTAGCTCATTCATCTTTTTCTGTTTTGAAAACATCATTTCTATTAATCAAGCTGCTCAGCTTGATGTAATCAAGTGTAGTTATAATTGGCATGAGTACTGGTTATAGCCAAGGAGAAAAAAATGACCATAAACTTTCAGCTAGATGAATCTGAACAGAAACATGTGAAAGTTGGATGTAGTGAAACTCTTACCACTGTAAGGTAAAAATTCTGGAAGATGGTGTTCAGAACAGGGTTGAACACAGCTTCCTTGTGTTTGCTTAATAAGAGCATTCTGCTAGCTTCATTTTCCATAACGCCATTTCTCTTCCCTTTCTTAGCAAGTACAGTTTAGTGCTTGTTAAGTGCAGTTTATAGTTTGATAGGTACAGAATGAGCATTTACAGATATAGTGCATGATTTTCGTTGGTGCTGTTTTGTATCATGCTATGGCAGTGCTGGAAGCCTCAACTGAGCTCCATTGGGATGTATGTGTTACCAAATGCATTCTAAGTGATGATTCCTGCCTCAGAGAACCTGCCGTCTTCTATTATACCTACAGTTAATGTAGCTTACAATATCCCTCAGTGGTCTATAATAAAGGAATACTAGCAGACAGATAAGATCTCAGTGATCTCATATCAGGAACCTTTTGTCATTTCTGCTTTCTTGTAAAAAGGACTTGAGTAGAATAAAATAATTTATTGTAAAAATAACGACACTATGACCAAGTATGAAAAATTAAAATATAATTTGAAAGCAACACATGTAACATAAAAATATTTTCATGGCAAAAGAGAACATTGCACTTTACAGATGTAAGAATTTTTAAGTTAACTGAAATATTAGCAATCCAATCAAAGGACAACGAATAACTGTTATCAGTACATTCACAATAATATGAAAACTATAACTGTGAATAAATGCAAAAATTATCTGCATGAACAATCTTTAGAATGGTTGTACAGGAAAGCTTACTAGTATCTCTTCCTTTCCTCTGGTGTGATGTGCATCCTTCCAGTATGGGTGGGAAAATGACAGCATCAGTTCATTCAGGAGGAAAAGGCGAGGATTACAAGTTCTTTCTGGGTCTTTACAGGGGGGAATATGATGTTGATTATGGAGTTCTCTTTCTCTCTAGTCTCGGATTTGCTTGGTGCTATACATGTATTTATAATAGCACCTATGTATATATCTATAATCTTCTGTTCAAATATCATAATTCAGAACTGATAAACAGGAGTTCTGATCATAGTGATTTTTTCATGAGACCATAATTTATATTATCTTGTCTTTTTTCTTTCTTTTTTTTTTTTCCAGAAAATAATCCTATAACTAATTTCTGTAATTTTTGTTATTTTCAAGAAGAAATCTTTCACCTAAAGATGGTTTGCAGGTACCCATACTATCTTTAGATACATTTCAGCACTTTGCTTTATTTAAACATGTTAAACATGTTAACTAACACGAAATTAGGGGACAGGTAGTATGCAGCTTTCAAGACTGGGCCTCCAACCAAGAGTTGTATTTTCTCTCATATTGTTAAATTAGTGAATTCATGTTCTCAGAATTCAAAATATGTTCTCATATTCTCAGAAAATTGTCAGAAGGGATGGCGTATTAAACTAGCAAGTGAGTTTTATGCAGTTTTAATTATCTCTTATGAGAGCTTCTCTTAAAAATAAACAACTTTTTTTTCTTTTTCTTTTTTTTTTTACTTCCTCCCCACCCCCCAGGGTGTGTGAACCAGCTACTTTATTTGCTATGGCTGTGTGAACCAGCATTCCTTGAATCACATCCTCATGCATCTCATCTCAATGCATTGTTTGGTCCTTTGGAGGGAATCTGTTTCTTTAGATTGCCATTCATACAGATGAATACCTACACACATAACTTCATGTCAGCGGTTCACGGGCAGGTTCGGCCCGGTCCCGTGACTAATGGGGTGGGGGGGACCCACGGATCCACGCCCCGGGAAAAGGGAGAGTGTAGGGAGTTGGGCCTAAAAACAAAACAGCAGCAACGATCTGAGGAGAAACAAACTAATTTACTAAATAAGATTTCGGAATGCAAGATAACGCAATATAACACAATATAATTCAATATAATTGGAATTGAAGCTAATAAATCAGATAAAATGAGAGAGAGTGTCCAAAAACCAAAAGGCCTCACTCTAATGCTGGTGGCGAGACAGCTAGGGAGAGAGACGCTTCTGGGATGAGCGGGAGGGGAGTGAGAGAGCGAGAAGGGAACATCTCATGATATGCGAACAGTTTTTATCTTTCCCTCTGAATGGAAAACGGTAACAGAACAGTGAACAGTCCTCTGGGAGATGTAGTTGTTCTTCTTTTCAGAGAACCAGGTACCCAGAACTATCCATGATCCACAGAACTGGAGCATTAACTCTTTAACTCCCAGTGCACTACATGATGTGATGATGTGGAATACCGATAACTAAAAATCATAAAACCATGACACTTCTTGTTCTCTGCTTCTTCATATTCACCAGTATTCCCTCTGTGTCTGAAATAAACCAGCTTCACAAAAGAGATTCATTTGTGAATACTATCAGCATATAATAATTTTGACAGCTTCTGTGAACTCTTCCCATGAAGGAAGAATAGTAAGCAAAGTTTATGTTGTAATGATGGTGACTACTCACACTGTTCCAGAGACGGTTAAAATCATTCACAATTCCCAACAGAATTTTAGACTAGTATATCTCAGATAAAGGCATTTATTGGCATTCTCTGCTTCCTTAAATCACTTGAAATCACTATATACTTGTAAGTATGTATATCCAAATCCTTAATCTAGACTGAACATAAAATGCCTCTTAGAGTGACTCTTTTCTTTTAATAACCACATATCACCAGTCCCAGCTGGAGCAAGGTAGGCAGCCCTACAATTTTTGAGATTGATTACTGTACATAGAAGCATTGTACGCCTACACTTTGAACAGTGATTCAGGCTTTCAGGCCTCCTGGGCATCTAGAAAGGTCAGAAGTGGCCACTGTGTATATATATAGCATCCAAGGAATGCAATGTAATTTCAGTGTGTATCAAATATACATCTGGTAGTCACTGAATAGACTATTATTTAGTGAAAAAATGCCTAAAAGCAGAAATTTTAAATAGAATTATTTGAGTTTATCAACATCTCTTTCTGAAACTCCCTAAACTTACACAGTGTGGTGAAATTAAGTTTGTTTCAACAAACACCAGCTCTGTGCACAAGGAGTGCAAGGGCTTTTTTCTTGCTGGTACTAGATGGCACTGAGGGACATGGTTAGTGGGCATGGATGGGCTGTTTTTTAGACTAGACTATCTTTGTGTTTTTTTCCAGCCTTAACAAATCTATGATTCTATTCTATTGTAAGATTAGCAGTAACATCCATAATGCAAATACCTTCATTGTTGAGATTGCAGTCACAGTTTGTGCTCAATATGTAGCAAGGATTACACTGATATGAAAAGTCATGAAAAAAAAGCAGAGAAGAACTTCAGTCAATATTAAAGTGGACTAGAATACGCTAAAATACTAGTGTTAGGTTTGCAGAGCTTTTTATGTTTTTTTCTTCCTTGTAGCCCCAGCTCCCCTCAACGGCTGCAGTTTGTCACCTGCTGACTCCTCATTTCAGATGGACTTTTTACCTGCATGGCATTCACAAGTTTTAAGCTAAAACAGCTGGGGCAACTGTCTACATCAACAGTAGACAAATCTTAAAAAAAACTCAGGTCAAGACATGACCTGAGGTCCTGCTCTGTCAAGTATGTGCAAAGCTGTGGCCTTTGACACACAGATCTTATGCTCAATAAACACCATTGCCTTCTTAAGAGTAGAAAAGAAAAGTAATTCAGCTAAAATAAAATGAGTTCAAAGCTAAATTATTTGAACTTTGGCAATGACTCTCTGTGTGCTTCTGAGTAGATAGGGGCCAGTTAGTCTAGAGATGAGAAATAGTGTTGAACATATTTCCAGTTCGAAGAGTACATAAAATGAAGGAAAAATATTTGGTATTTTCTTAGTTGCTTTATAAAAGACACCCAATGGGCTTTCTCTGAAAGTGAGGAAGAACAATATACAAACTTACCAAATTTCTTGTCCTTGTTTTAATCACAAATTTTTGACATTTAGGGGTTTGTGCAATTCCAGAATGAATCAAAACTTAGAAGGTAAGCATAAAGTACTAGAAAAAAAAATATCTTATGACAAGGGACAGATGAAGATACAATGTTAGGAGAAAATAAGTGTTTTATTCCATATTTCACAAAAATTCAAGTACTGCAGAATTTCTGGAAAAAACAAAGAGTGCACGCAGAATTAATCTTAAGCTTCTCACTAAACAAAGCAACATGCTCCATAAAGCTGCATATATTATGTCTGTTTGCATCCTAGTATTTGTACAACTCCAGAGTACATCAAACATTGCTAAAAATTAGGATTTATGGGGAAAACAATTTTTTTTTCATAGATACTAAGTAAAAACCAGCTTCCACATATGGGAAGGTTATTTCACAGTAGTTGGTTTGTTTTCCTGTAAAGGTACTGCACAGTGCAAGAGGACGCATATGTCAGATGTAGTATAGTGATTTTTGTACATAAATATGCACTCTACATCTCAAACAGAGTAGTTAGAAGCCAGAGTTCGCAAAAGGTCTAAGGCAAGTAAGTTTTTCATCTTACTGAAATACCATAGGTTTGGAGCCCTTAATGCTCTTAGACACCTGAGCTGACAGCTTTTAGTCTCCTGTGGAGAGAAGCAGATACTGCACTCAGCCAACTATATATATCTTCAATTTTTTTTGCCCTGTTTGAGACAAGCAAACATCCTGCTGGCATTTTTTTTCCCCTCTTTTCTCACTGTACATATTGTATTAAAAATTCCTCAAGATTTTCCTCATCACTTCAGTATCTTCTTGCTGTCAAGGCTTTTCACTTCTTGGTTTTGTTTACACATCTACCTTCATTTTGTCTTTTTTTCACAGACAATATTTAGGCTGCACCCAAGTGACAAAACTCTTAAGCAATGCCTTCCCCTCTCACTAATGATAACCTCATGCTTCCTGTTATGTCAGTGAGAATGACAACTAATTCATCAGGCGGATTCACACCTCTTAAATCACTGTTTGCTGCTCATCTGCTTCATATAGGGACGTGACATTACCACATGTCCTGTTCATCTGTGCCTTGATTTGAAGGTCTTCATTTCAGTCCCGTGTCTTGAGGCATAGGTAACATGTAGAGACTGGGATTCAGGAGCCTCCATACAGGTGTCTGTTTTGTGATGCCACCTCTCTACCTCTACTAGCTTCCACTACAGGGTGGCTGTGGTCTCATAGTCCCATGGCCTATCTCCAAGCGGATGTCTTGGACACAAGAAATGATCTGAAATGGTGCTACCTACTAATCAGTCAGCACCTGGATCCTTCCTGCAGCTAGGGAACTTGAGTGGCTATCTAACTAAAAATACTCTTCGAGTGATAGTTTGTTCTCCGGCAGGAAGAAGAGAAATGGTAGTCTGATTACATGAGAACTAGACCAGTACTTCCTGACATGAAACAATCTTTGTTTAAAAAAAAAAAAAAAAGCACAGTCTATCTTTAAATTTTGCTAGAATAAGTTAGATTACCTGAGTCCTTAAAAGGTGCTTTCCAGGTATCTCAAAAGTCTCTGGGAAATAAATCAAAATTCAAAGAGTAAAAAATGAAAACAGCTGGCTTAAACTTGCATTTTTATTCTGTCAGGTCCCCTATTAAGTATGTCAAAATCTGTTTTCATACAGAGAGATCCTATATAATTACTTTGTGTACAGAATATGCCCTACCATAAGGAGGTGGATGTTACTGATGCTTTGAGATGGTACGTTAGCCCTGAGTAGG
The DNA here is from genome assembly GCF_002078875.1 of Numida meleagris. Classification (NCBI taxonomy): domain Eukaryota; kingdom Metazoa; phylum Chordata; class Aves; order Galliformes; family Numididae; genus Numida; species Numida meleagris. The sequence goes on along the minus strand of NC_034410.1, from coordinate 94,964,550 downwards.
AGCTGCTGGCTGATTTTCATGACCAGTCATTTGCCTCGTAGCAGTGAGGAAAATTTGCTTTCCTTCACAGATTTTCAGGCTGAGGTTCATAAGCCTACCTAGATTGCTTTGCAAGCTCCTGTATCTGTCACAGAATCACAGAGCTGTAGGGTCTGGAAGGGACCTCTGGAGATCACCCAGTCCAACCCCTACTGAAGAAGGTTCCCTGCGGCACGGTGCACAGGCAGGCGTCCAGACAGGTCTTAAATATCTCCATAGAAGGAGACTCCATGACCTCTCTGGGCAGCCTGTTCCAGCGCTCTGTCACCCTCACAATGAAGTTCTTCCCTGTGTTCTTACAGAACTTCCTTTGTTGCAGTTTCTGCACATTTCCATTGTTCTATTACTGCTCACCATCAAAAAGAGCCCACCCGCATCCACTTGACTCCCACAATTTAGATATTTATAAGCAATTATAAGATCCCCTCTCAGCCTTATCTTCTCCATGCTGAACAACCCTCTCAGCCTTTCCTCATACAGGAGATGCTCCAGGCCCTTCATTGTCTTTGTGGCCCTCTGCTAGACTCTGTCCAGTAGTTCCCTGTTCTTCTTGAACTGAAGAGCTCAGAACTGGACACAGGGCTCTAGATGTGGCCTCAACAGGGCAAAGCAGAGGGGGAGGATCACCTCCCTTGACCTGCTGGCCACGCTCTTTTTCATGCACTCCACCTGTGTATTAAATTACACACAAAACAAACACTTTTCTAATCCTCTGGCTCTAAATATTTTCCTTTAATGAGTTTTAGACTGATGGATTGTAGATTTTATGGGAAGCCTTTTTTGCATAAATTGCTTGTGTTGTACCTTCCAAATATATGAGTACTCAAAGAAGAGTCTGAGCTGACTTTTGCTGTGATACACAAAGATGGTATTTCTTGTATGACAAGAAGGTAGTGAGTGGTGTAGAAAAACAGAAAACTTACTAAATGTTCTTTTCTGATTGTCTACTTGTTTAGTTACTCTTCTGAAATGTATGCATTTTCCATTGGTGAGTTGCTGTTGTCATCAGTTTCAGTTAGTTGTAGAACTAATTTATGTTGCCTAAGATTGGAACTGATTACAGGTTGCATGTACTGTCAGTCACACACAGTACAGCTAAGAGGGAAAGTGCCTGTTACTTCATTTCATACACTTCTGGTGAAAAAAAGTGTTGTTGTTAATGTTTACAAAAGTAACAATGTGCATTGTAACGTCTCAGTTTAGTAGATGCACTCAGACACTGCAATTACAAAGGAAAATATAACTTTCTGAGCAGATAAAGCATTGCCTGTCAAAAACAGTGGATTGTGGCCAACTTTCAGTAATAGCTACGAAGAACTTGCATGATTTGGACTTGCATGAATTCTTCAGTTTATCCTGGTACAAACATACCATTATCAAATAGGAATGTGATAAAATGTACGCTGTTTACTGTTCAAAATATAGCCCTGGAAACCTCTAATTGATAAGATAACTTGTATTCAACAGAATGATTAACAATGGAAAAACTGTATCTGATGACAGGCTTTAATTTTTTTTTCTCAGACTTGTAGAGAAAGTCAAGATCACATACTCTACTTTTTGGAGCTAGTTACCTATGGTATTTAATTGCTGGTGTGTTTACAACGAGCAAAACTGACTGGAAACAATATGAGCACAATTATGACATAAGCCAGCAGAGAAAGCTAGTTGTATCCAGTATCTTTTCTTTAAAGTACAGGCCTGACTGCCATTTTTCTGAGCAATCACTGATTGAATCAAAGAAGCCTTATAGTTTGGGCAACTTTTAATGTAAAACAAGACACTGAAGTCTAGACAATATGAATTCTGTAATACAGGTTCATTAAAAGACCTTCTCAAGAAAAACAGATTTTCTTTACTGCTCCTTCTCTTAGAAAAAGGACTGTTTATCAAAGATAGACTATCATTAGACATCAATCTAGTATCTAAACAGCGCCAATCTAGAGAGCTTCCTTTAAATCCAATTTAATTTGAATTTACATGTTTATTTAGATTCATTGCCAGCCACTTACTTAGCTAGTATGTATTTGCATCTTTCAGATCTGAACTATTTCTAAATTGCTTCGAATCAGATTGCTAAGTTGGATTCATGTATTACTTCCCACCAAGCTGAGAAAGTAACAGAAGGCTTTTATGCACTGTAGTGAACATGCTGAGCTTTCCTTTTCATTTCCAGGTATGTGTCCACTGAAGTTGATGGAAATGGTGAATTTCACAGAATAACACAATATCCCAAGTTGGAAGGGACTCAAAAAGATCACTGATTTGCTCAGTTTATATTGGCGTGATGGAGGAGGCAATTTAAAGGTATGCAGAACAAAAATGAAGTAAAACCAGTAATAAATGGTATTCAGAAAGGACTGAAGACTTCATTCTCTGCTCTGAATAATAGATACAGTATTTCTATGCATATTTAAAAAAATTTGCTTGCTCCATGAAGATCCCAAAGACACTGAGATTTATCACTTCTGACCTTCCTCTGCATTACTGCTCTCACTTCAGTTTGATATTTTGTCTTCTTTGAGAGGATTGCAGTTATTATAAAAGAAAACACAATCAAGTTCAGATCCATGAGTCTAGTTTCTGAAGTCAAATGAATTGCATATATTTACCCCAGGCAAGTGTCTAACCTGTGCTAATTTCCTAGACTGGTATTAAGATAATTTATTATTTTCAAGCAGAATTTAAAATTTGATTAGTTGTTCATACTAGAAAAAAAAAAAAAAGCTGCATTTAAAATAATTGCTTTGCATTATTTGACTCATGTCTTTTCTACCAGTGACACTGATATGTGCTCTAATGCCCCCAAATATGCTCCAAACTGGCATATTCTGAAACATTTATTTGATAGGTCTTGTAGTATGAATTGCATTCTTCCAAAACCCTATCTTTAGTTATTTAGGAACTTTTAAAATGCTTTAAGTCAGAACAAGAAAATACATTAAAAGTCTTTTTGCTTTGGCAGTCAGCGTGCTTTAGGGCTTTAAATACCCCTCCCATGGTAGTTCATTGAATTCAAAATGCATTTGCCTCAGTTATGTTCCTGAAACTCTTTTCTGAACATGCTCTGGTCTCTCACAGATGCCTGTAAATTAAAATGCCCAGAGAACTTTCTTGGCACTCCAGTGTGACCATACAAACAGCTGAACTTGGACAATATTCTGTACTGCTTCCATGGACTATACCATCTGTTTTCCAAACAGATCTCAGGCATGGTTATCCAATAAAAAGTGTTTTTTTTCCAAAGAATTTATGAGTGTTGAAATGATCATCCTATGCCAGTTGGCTTCAATTGCTGGGAGCGATGGGCATATTTCATTCACATTTATTTCCCTACTTCCTATACACTAGGCAGGATATATCAGTGTGTTCTGTTACACTGCATATTTACAGACTGTTCGTGTGACTTCAGGTTGGACCAACAACAGACAAAATTTTGTCAAATACTTTTCCAAAAAGTGGCATTGTAACTGAATGCCTTTTTAAGCAGTACAATGTTTTTACTGTGACCATGTTTGTTCATCAGTTTAAAACATAACTAAGGTGAATGGTAGTGAAAATACATATTTAATATGTGTTAACATTTACATATTTTAGATCTTCATTTGCTCATTTGAAGGCATATGTACCATGTATAGCTACAGGAAGAGTAGGAAAAAACTTTATAAAATGGAGAACATATAGCTCATTACTATTTTATTAATTTTATTTAGAGAATGACTGCTGTTTTAAGCTAGATGTATTGGAAAATAATCCAGTTGTGACATAGTCTTTACCTAACATCTCAGAAACCCTTTCACTTCTAGTTAGTATGATAATTATCACTCTCTGTAGATCGGCCTAGTTATGCATGCACTTTAGGATTTTACTTGACAGTAGAAGATAGACTTTTCAAGGACACTTTGCAGCTGACAATATTAGATGTCAATCTGTCAGCCACCCAAGGGCAAGTAGATACATTACTTTGTTACTGAAGGAAACCTTTTTTTTTTTTTTTGTGATCTACATAGAACTGTCTTCAAATTGCTTATTTTCATCCTCACTATGCTTTCTGGAAGACTGTTCCTGAGCCTTACTCATCCCGGAACTGGAATTGTATACAAGTATTCAATGACCAGTTTTTATCATCTTGCTCCTGTAATAGCATTATCCTTAATGGAAACAACTATGTTTCTCCTGATAGATTCTTTTTGCTCTGTGATAAAAGCCTGTTATGATCTCCAGCCATTCAGCTTTCTTCTTAATACACCTTATTTGATGACTGATGTCTGTTTCTCTGAAATGAAAATATGGAGTTGTTTGTTTTCCCCTGAATATTTTGTATTAATTCTCTTATTAAGGTACTGTAGTATCATACTGTCCACGTAGTTTGTTTAATAGGTAATTTTGTATCTAATTCAATGGCTGATTCAACTGTAGGGGCCTTTCTCCCACCTAATAAATTTAATTCCTTATTATGAAGTCCTCCAAGAGAAACTGTTTCTCCAGTTCTGTAACTCTGTGATCTCATCATCCTGTAGAACTTATGCACAGATATAACAAAGCTTAAGCAGGTTTTGTCATTCAAACATATTTCACAAATAGCCCTTACATCACAAATTTTCAACAGCCAGAAATTGGAGAGAACACATATGACCTTGCAGGTCACCTCCACTGCCCTTGCAAACCTTTAGTTTTCACTTTCTTTTTGCTATTTTTTATTAAAATTCTTAATCTGTGCCAAAGTCTGGTATCAGCCCTCTTCTAATTCAGGTGACATTTCTCTTCTAACTTTGCATACACAAAGAGTAAATTAAGGGAAGCACAGGGATGCGGGCAACATTGAAAATCATTACTTTCCCTGAAGCCATCCCAGCTTCAATGTCACTGCCGTCAAATGGAAACTGTATAATTTCAAATGTATGCACCCATGATCTCTTTCAAAAGGCTGTTTTATCTGAAATTTTTGAAGAGAATAAAAGATGGTGCTTTAGTTTAAAACAATTCCCCCTTGTCCTATCACTATCTATCCATGTAAAAAGCTGATTTCCCTCCTGTTTATAAGCTCCCTTTTATGTATTGCAAGTCTGCAGTGAGGTCTCCCTGGTACCTTCTTATCTCCAGGCTGGATAAGCCCAGCTCCCTGAGTCTGCCTTCACAAGAGGGATGCTCCAGCCCTGTGATCATCTTTGTGGCCCTCCTCTGGACCCTCTCCAACAGTTGCACATGTTTTTTTTTTGTTAGGAGCCCCAGACCTGGATGCACTACTCCAGATGGGGCCTCACCAGGGCAGAGGATAGGGGGACAATCCCCTCCCCCTCCCTGCTGGCCACTCCTCTTTTGGTGCAGCCCAGGATACAGTTGGCCTTCTGGGCTAAAAAGAAAGGAAATCTTTTGGAAAGGAAGTTAAAAAAAGAAAAGGACTGTATAAGATTAATTTAATGGAAATACTACTCATCAATCCAAAGAACAAAATACTAGCAAGATGAAGAAAAAAAGTTAAGCAACAGAAAATATTATCATGAATTCTAAAAAATTGAAAAAGAAATATGTTCTCTGAATACAGATTTTGTTTTAGTGATTTTAATCCACATGAGAAGTCTGCTTGATCTTTATAATACTATGATGCAACGAATGACATCAGAGAGTGAATTTATGTTAAAGCAGTTTAACTTAAATCATGCTATTGGTTCAATTTTAAATCCTCATAATATTCACTTTGTTCCCCAAAGAGACTAGATCTGTATTTCTGGTGAATGTATGCTGTGTTCTCTACGTGTTTCACAGCTGGTCAGTTCTTAAATTCAACTTAACATTACTTCAATTCAACTTTATGTTACTTCAGGCATGAAACTCTGAATGGAACTTTCCACACACCGCATACAGTTTAAAAGTTAAAACTTCAAAATTTAAAAGATTTTTTTTCCCTTTGGTAATGTTTTCAATACATGTTTTTATGTATCAGCGAATGCTCTTATTGCTCTGGGGATCTTACTTTTTTTTTTCAAGACTTTTAACTGAATGTTTTTGAATTAAAGCTGTGAAATGTGCTGATTCAGGATGATGTTGTACTGTCTTGTAGGATAGCTTCTGCTCAACTCTCCTTGCTGGTACAGCCTTTTTCACTAGGCTGTATTCCAAAGTGAGGTATTTTGGTCTGTGAATCTTATAATATTTTGCACTTCCACATCAGTGGAGGAGACTGCTTCTCAGAGATATACTCAGACACGTAGAACTGATCACAAGAGAAGTTAAATGAAAAGTATCTGAGATACAGTTATGGGATAAATAGAACAACATTTACCAATTACAAAATTTTGACTTTCGGGTAATTTTCTGTAGAATAATTTAACTTTTTCTTGGAAGGAGAGCCTGAACTGCTCTGGTTGATAGTTTTATGTTCACAGACAAGGTCAGTTTTGGATAGATTCAAGCCTTTTCCTCTTCCTTAAGCTCTCCTTTTTAACCAGAATTCCTTCCATTACCTAATATACTTATCTCCTTCTCTTGATTTTTACTTCTTACTCATTCAGAGTTTTTAGTGACTTGCTTGTAACTTGATTGGCTTTATGTAATAATTTACATATAGAGGCTTTTGACTGAGTTCCCTCATCTTTTAAATTTCCATGGGTGTCTTCCTTACCTCTTACAGTCATTTAAGTTTACATGTAAAAACCTGTTATGCTCTCCCTTATCAGTCATTCTTGGTCTGCATTTGTATTTCTCATCACATCTAACATCCTCAACTCTGATTTTGATCAAGAGGAACACCAAACAGCTAAATTAGCTATTGTACACCCAGCAGTTTTAAGTATCCAAACAAATCCAGTCAGACAAATCATTTATTCTGATTGCCATACTTATCTTTTTGCTTGTTCTTCCATGTCATGAAAGTATCTTCCTTAAATGGAGTGCAAGAAAACCTGCTCTAAGGTATGACACTGTCCTATTTCAAGTGTTTTGTCTCCATGACTAGATTGAAATATGTTTCATCTTTGCTGTATGCTTTTCGTGGTTCTATTGATCTTCTGCACTCCATCCATTCATAAGTAATTTAAAAGTCTGTCCTCTAATGTCAAATGTCAGGCACCCTGTGCTTGTTTCTCTGCACTCTTACACACTGTGAAGTGAGTGACTCATGGGTATATTCTTATGACAGCTAAAACACAGTACAGAAAACACAGTAAAGAAATGTTAACTACACTGGTGCTATTAAAGAATGACATGAGTTGTCTCTGATAATTAACTTCTTTTTCTAATCTACACAAGATTTGAGCATGATCTGCTGATGGCTCATTAGGTGAATAAACAGTGCTTCACTTCATAGGGTTTGTTGTTGTTGTTGTTTTTCATAGCAAGTGTTTTATTAGTTAAGAAGAGCTTCAATATGGTTAAGGTTGCAGTGTCTTTAGGTGATGATCAGGATAATTCCAGAAGGATTAAACATACAGAAAACCTGTTTGAGTTGCTATAATACAAAATTATTTCAAATAGTCAAAGATAAAATCTTTCAGGTTTGATAAGCATGCAAATGGTGCTCTTATTCCAGGGAATATCATTGCATATTCCCTGTGGACAGAATCCCAAGATTAACACTGTTTTTTAAAATCTTTATTGCCCTTAATCACAAGCAAAAAGTCATCCAGAAGCAGGGGAAAACAGAAATATTGGTGCACATAGCCAAAGTTGTTACCTCTTTATGGACTCAAAAATTTTCTTGCTCTGATAAAATGATGTAAAGCAGTAGAAACTCCAGGCTCCTAATGCACAGATGTAAACTGCTTGATGGGTTAGAGCAGAAGGAAAAAAGGTGGGAAAGCTTTGACAGATGTAAACATATACATTTTAGATTAAGTTCTACTCTGCTGAACCATGAGAAAGAAATAGACATGAATTTTCAGGAGTTTGTTTGGAAACTACAGTATAAGACTAAGATAGTAGCAGTAGAGAAATATCACACAAAAACAACTTATAAAATTAATTGCTCAAAAGTAGTCTCCTCCTCATAGTTCTTTAAACTCTCCTTTTCTGAGTTTCAAGAATAGTGCATTCAGTTTCTCTGTTTTTCATTTCCCCTTTTCTCTGCCCAAGATGTTTCATATCATTTCTCATAAATTTAGAGATGTCCACAGAGAGTTAGCTTTCATAGATTTAGTATGGTTATTTTTTTTTTCAAAGTATAGAATTCTCAAAGAGTTTGAATGAATTTGGCAAATTGCAAGATCTTATCATTTTAACTTCAAATTCCCAGCCTAATTTACTTTCAAAGAATATAGATCACAGGTATGAACAACCCTCTCACAACTGTGTTTCCTATAACAATAAAAATGAAAGCAAGAACATGATTTGTGTAGACTATGATTAGCATTATTTAAGGGCTTAAAATTCAGCTGATCACTAGAAATAACTTTAAGTAAGGAATTGTTCTAAAAAGAGTTTCTCTAGAATCCAAGAGTAATTGGTTCATTGGTAAACACATCATTACAGATCTAATTGAGAAATTGGTTTTCTCTCCTTGTTAATGTTAAAAAAAAATAATTAAATGTTACTCTTTAAAATGTCACAGTTACTATTGTGTATTTCTTTTTCCATTGGAAGACATACATACACACATACTCTGAAAATAATTGTCTAAGAAATAGATAAGGTCAATTAAAAAGTAGTAGATACTGACACTGAGGCAAGGAAAAAAAGATGAAAAGATGGCTGTAGAAAATGAGATGGAAAATATATTGGTGGATTAGATTAATATTTTGCGTAGGATAAATAAAAATCTAAACATGGTGATTAAAAAATGATTGGGAAAAAAAAAAACAACAACCCACACCAAACAAGAGCTAAAAATAAAAATCTGGTACAGAATAAATGACACATCTCCTCATTTGGTACAAACATGAGTAGAACTCTTTAGTCATTGATGCAACTAATTTCCAGGCTCTTCCTTGAGCACATTTGAATTGAAACATGCTGAAAACCTTTCCTATATATCTATTTTTTTCTGCATTGAATATTTTATTGCAGGTGTAAGCTTTGTTAATTTCAAAGAGTAATTTCAATTATAGTAGTGTGATGTCTAATCATTTCAAAATCTAAATGTCACTACCATATCAACACAATTGCATGCAGGCAAAATATATATTTGTAGTTCACTATTGCCTCCTTGTGGAAAGAAATATAAACAAGGATGTGAAACATATTCAAAACAAGATGTACAAAATCCAGAACAAGAACTTGTTACTTAAAATCAAGTTCAAAAACTTCCACTCATCTTGTGCTTTAGTTAAAACGCATTATTTGTGGAGCTGGGTCCTATCCAGACAAACGAAAAAAAAATGGAGAAAAAGGAAGTTACTGCCCTTTATTAACAATCTTATTCTTGGTGCATTGTTAAAAGTTACTGTCTTTAAACAATATTGGATGGTACTGGCACCTGTAAAATTTAACTCTCCTTATATCAAGACAGTCTTCAACTCAGTATCTAGCAGAAAATCTACCACAATTAATTATAGTCATATATCCAAATATGTAACCTATGTATTGCATGTATGTGACAAGTTATGCTTTGAAAGTGTCACAAATTGTATGTAATTGCAACACTACATTTTTTTTTAAAGAATATTTTAAATTTTTGGATATGAAAATGTGGATCTTGCTCATGCTTGCTTTTGCTTGTTCATACACCCCTCCTGCTAATGTGTCAAGGACTTTCTAAGTAGGATAAATAGAGCTGCATCTCTAGGACTCAGTCTGTTGCAGGGCGTTTTCACATCACACAGAATGCATTAGAAATTCTTGAAAGTTGGCCATTCTAGAGTGATGGCTAATTAAAGGTGATATGTTATGCTGTATGCCTCTTACACTAATCTTTATCAATGTAAGTTTGGGCATTGCCCATTAAGATACAACTGTATATTTACTTTTTCTTGTGCTTCCTTTCTTTGGAGGGTGGACTCTTCTCTGCTACTCTGAAAAAAGAGACTTTACTTATAAAGCTGAACCAAAGCCAAGATTTATAGTGTGAAGGTTGTTTTATGGTCCATGTATCACTCTTTTCTAGAACCTTGTATAGTTTTTTTTTGTAAGTTATTCACAGTGGCCAATGAAACTGTGCAAAGGAGGGTTTGTGTATACTTAAGTCCCATCTTCAGCCTTCAAGATGGGGCTTAAAGTGTACATGAACTGTGAGATGCCATTTTGCATGAGATTAATTTATTATATCACTTAGATTCTATTTTCTGTTACTCACCAAAAGAGGTATTGAGGGGTCAGAGGTTTGTTGCTAGGAATATCCCCCATCTTTTCTATTCCTGTAGCCGAGGACTTTGCTAGTTACTTCAAGGCTCTGATAGTTAGACCTGCTCATGTACCACTGCATCAGAATTAATGGGCAACAAAAATGGAAATCCACACTAACATTTTTGATAGACACAAGCCACAGACTAGCAGTGCACTGAAATTTGCCTAACATTCCATTATTTTAAAGTCAAAGATGCTGCCTGATACTGTCCTTTGTTGAGGTTAAAGCCTGTTGTTATTCAGGCAGTTTTATTCAACATAATAAATGGTTTTGCTTTGAAAATCAAATGCTGTCTCTATGCTAAAACTCTATCCTATGTCTTCTATTGATAAGATAAATTCTGTAGTAACTGATTCTGATTTCAGTTGCCCCATTGTCACTCATTAATTTTTATTGTTAGAGGTGTTTAGAAAATATTTTTCTCAGGGAGGAATGAACACACATACTTTGATAATAGACAATTTTTTTTGGATGAAAGATTAATCGGGAGTGCTTGAGAAGAATGAAGTACAAAAATCTGCCTTGTGAAAATGGCAGGTAAAGCTCAATTTAAATATATTCACTCTAAAAAAAAGCCTAAACCAACTTGGCTGCAGTCTCCAGATGTGTAAATGGGAATGGATTTTACTTGGCAAATGGCAGAGAAAAATGTAATGAATTTCTATAGAGGGAAGCTGAAAATAGAGATAAGGGATATTCAGTCTGGAATAAAGAATAGATTTCTAGCAGCTAAGATGACAGGATGTAGCACGTTAACTCAGGACACTGTGGGCTCTAATATCTAATCCTTCCCAGATGAATTCAACCAGGTGTTTCCATAACATTAATGGAAATCTAAAACTTCCAGAGAATTTTATGCTTTCTAATCACTTTTATATACCTCCTCAGTCAGATTCCTCTAGGAATATTAGGAAAAGAGATACTTTGCTCTGCTTGGTAATCTGGTTTATGCAACATTAATTTCTATTTCAAATTGCTATGTTACTAATACTTAAAAATAAATTTCAAAATACAGGTATTACTGTGCTGCTGAACTGACTGTGTTGGATGCCACTGAACTCAGAATATTCACTGTTTACAGCCATATCTCCAGGCCAAATTACCATTACCTGTCTTTCCAGTGATTAGTGAATGCTGGGAGTGCTCCTTTTGACCTGTTCATTCTTATGTGACCCACAAGGATAAATAATTCTGTCTTCCCTCTTGCAGGTCCTACTGAGACCACCAATTGTCACAAAGGGCAATTTTTTCCTTACAAAAGGTTTTTTCTGCTGTTTGGACCCTGGAGAAACAGGACTTTGACTCCTCTTTGCAAGCAGGTGACGAATTTCAGCTCAAGCTACAAGATAAATAGCTGTGACAGTTCTGCATGTTGCATACAGGGTCAATTCTATATTCATTTTCACAGCCAGGACAATGACCTGGCAGTGAATGCTTGCTAACAATCTAATCTGAGTTAAAAAAAAACAAAAAACAACAAACAAAAAAACAACAAACATCCAAAACAAAAGCTATGAAACTTGATTTTAATATTTACCCTTGCTGCAACTATTTGTGCTATGCTCTTTTTCAAAAGATAATTACTGTTGGAGGTGTTTATCCCTGTAGCTGATTTTAAGCCTAATTATGCAGTGGAGTTTGAATTTTGATGTATTAGACAGGGAGCACTGTGGTTCTCCTTGACATTTTAAAGGGAAAACATTGCAGCCAACTATGTCATGCCACTGAACAGGTAAGGCCCTTCTGGAAGTGAGCTGCTGGGAGGGCATGGAGAACATGGAATGGTGTGTGCTGTAGAGATCAAGGCTGTACTATGCATCTGCCCAAGGAACAGGCTCCTGAAGGCTAAATTATACAACCACCATACTCCTGTGTTTGCAGACTGTGGCTTTCATTTCTTTCCATGCCCTATGACCACTAAAAATTTACAATTTGCTACTTACATTCTTGTAACATCTTCAAAATATTTTACTTGTTTAAATGCGTAGACTTCATGGAAGGCTATAGTTCATAATTTGCCAATCAAGATCCACCAAGACCAATGAAAATAACATTTGATGTAGTTTGTAGACTGTCAAGACTCCAGACTGGTATTGATACTTGATCTAATTAGAAAGAAATAGTATGTCTTTTTATACCACCAGAGATTCAGATGTAATGAATTTCCAAACTTAATCATCCTGTAGCAATTTATTAGGAGGTGCCAGTATGAAGTGCTTAAACTGCAAGTAGGATACAATTATTACGTCAACCTATTTTGATCACTGGCAGTGTTAACAAAGCTATATAGTATTTAAGATTAAAAAGATCACATCTTCCAAGAACTAAAAGTTCTCATTTCTTTCTAAATATGAATGAAGGAGATGGAGATTTTCAAATACCTGTAGTGAAATATCACCAGACTTCAGCTTATCCATGCTAGTCTCTGACTGTGACATTGAGCATAGCAGTGATGACCTTAAAAACCTTTTCCCTGTGACATTTGGAGACATAAGGAATCAACTTCCAGGCTGGATGCTATTTAGCATTTTTGGTTGGGTGTTGCAGAACTGAAAATAAAGAGCACTACTGAAGCAGAAAGTGAAAAACAAGACAAAAAAAATCCACAAAAAATATCAATTTCTGCCAATTTTACTCCTTATTTGATAACCAAATATTGGAGGAAGAATATACATGTAATGTTCTGAACAATTATTTTATCAGCAATGGAAAATACTCTGAGGAAATCTCTTATTACAGTGACACGGTGATTCTTCTCCAACAGCCAAAATGTAAATCACCACTTGATGTCACCATTGGTCTGTACCTGTGCAGCTATTCAAGAAATCTTTCAGAACATCACAAAGAAATTAGAAGATCAATTAAAATGTTTAGAGAGCTGGCTCAAAATAATTATTTATGAAGCTAAGTAATCACTCTCTATTTCTTGGTTCTATTCAAAATACTGGAAGAGCGGGTTCACTGAACTTGCAGCACCATCAAGACTCTGTCAGGAATCATTTGAAAAGTTTCTTTGTATGCATAAAATTTCTCTTTTTAAATGAGCAAATTTATAATAACCAACAGAGTAAATCTGGGCATTACAGTCTGTTTTATTAACATTTATATGATTTTATTTTGCTTATTTATATGATATTAATAATGTCAAATTGCCGAATGAATAGTAAAGGAAAAGACAAGAAGAAGAGAGTGCCTCTGGAAACAAGAAACCAAGACCTATAAAGGTTAATAAACGTACAAAAAAAGCTATTTACAATGTCTCCAGAAAAAGTTGGAATTCTCTTTCCCAGTTAGATATAAAGAAAAATACCATGTTTTCAGATATCCAGGACTTCTAATAAGCGTGGTGAGACTGATTTAGAGTAAGTTGAATATCCCTTCATTTGATTAGGAATTTGGAAAGGAACTTAGCAAATCAGATGAGCTTCCCCGCCATTAAAAAGTTTGTCTTTTGTCAGGAGCTGCCACTCTGTGAAGTGAGAATTATGTCTAAACTGGGTGAAACATATGAACAGTAGAATTCTTAAAACTGACAACAAGATAAAGAGAGAACCATTGGGTATGGGGGTCCAAGAAGCACTCAGAGGGGTTGAACTTTCCAGCATCACAAACCCCAGCATGAAAGTTACAACTGTACTTTTGCATTAGTTTTATCAGTGCCTTCTACCTATGATTACACTATGAATTCTCTTACTGATAGTTCTCATGATCTTCTAAACTGCTTAATTATTTTAACTATGAGTTAGGAATAGCATCAAGATCTAATCACTGGATGAACTATGTGTTTGGTTAAAGTAATACTTTTTATTACTCTATTAGGATGCTTAGCAGGCTGTATGTTTTCCTCCATAAAATACTGAACATGGCTCCTATGATATACTGCAGACCTCCTTCCAATCCATTTTCTACCTGCTTATTGGTCATAGGCTTATGCCTCCCCTTTCTTCATTTGTACAGTTGCAGTCACCACACAGATTTTTCTTTTTGCGTCTGGATAGCAACGACTTGGCTCACACAACAGGAAAATATTTTCCAAGCAAGTCACTAAATGCCTGCTAAATATGTGAAATTTGCTCTGAAGTAAAAAGAAATTGGAAGGACCCGGGGATTTCCAGTATTTGTCCTTCTTCAGTGCTGAACGAATAAGCTAATTTTGTCTAATTTCAAGGTCCTTTCAACATAATAGTTTCAAAATTGCAGTTCAGAGTTTATCACTTGGCTCTCATTTCAATAAAAAGAGACTAAAAAATCAAAATGGACAAGGAGCAGAATAAACGTAGTGAGAAGGCAAAAATAGAAAATTGAAGTGCAGAGTAAAAAAAAAATTCAGAGACAGTGTGAAAATAGAATGTATAGAAAAAGAAAATAAAGATATGGTATAATACATACACAGGCTATATGGTACATGGGACACACACAGAATATCCATTTGGGAAAAAAAAAATTGTGTTTTTTTAGTCCTTGTCTTTAATTAAGGAAATACATGGTACTTAAGAAAAGGAATACTATTTTTGTTTTACTATTTTATCCTAACTTATGCATTAAAATAATATTGTTACTAAATAGTTTTATAAACTCATCAAACTCCATATCTTCATTTGTTCTTTTCCCCCACGTTTATCATGATGGCGCAACATAGCAGAAGAGGCCCATTGATGTAAGTAAATCTGGAGAGTGGTACTACAGAGGTGTTATATACTCATTCTTTTTTTCACAAATACCACTTCACTATGTAAAAAAGAATTTATAACTGAGGATTATTGCCTGATTCTTAGACGCTTGCCTTCAGTGTCTGTTTCTGTCTCTGTATGAAGGTACATTAGGTACATGTACATTCTGTATGGATTCATGTATGTACGTATTTATGTATTTTTTTTTTTACACATCTTTCATTTATTGATAATTCTTTTAGAGGACTCAGACAGAAATACTTGTCTTTATGTCTGTGCAACAAAACTGCACAGTGCTGAATCTGAACACTTATGAATTTGAGGAAGATAACTCTTCAGTGGTGAATATGAAGCATGAAGCTTTGAACTAGAATTTTCCATCATCAGCTGTTTCAGCCAATATGTCACTGGGATTTGAGGACTGGGATAAGCATCCTCAGGAATGGGTGCTTTTCCTAGGTGGTGAATCCTATGCCTGAGGCCAACTTCCAAAGGACTCATGTCCCAAGTATTAGGTGTACTTTGTTCTTAAACTTTCACCCAGAAAATCATGTACAACGTGAATGCAGTGGCACTCTATCTGCAGTTCAAATTGACTGGGAGCTGCATAACCCCTTTTGGATCTTCACAGCTTTCACACAAATATCAGCTCATCTAATATAACCACCCTCTCACTGGTAAGTTAGTATTGAAGAGGAGGTGGGGAAATAGCTCACTTCTTTCAGTATCCTGTTGCAATACAGAGATATATAAGTGAGCGGGAAATATTGTTTACTATTGATGCTTCCAAATGGATTCAGTATGTGCCACTTTCACAGATATCCTTGAGTTTAGTTCCTACTACAGGGCACACAGAGCCATTATCATAGAGTTATACAGCCACTTAGATTATTCTTTTTCTAGTTCTTACCACTGTATTTATTTTCAAAACTAAAGTTCTGGTGGATTCATTAAAATAAAGAGCGAAACCAAGTGAATTGCACTACTTATTCTGTAATTATTCGCATAATCTCACAGAGAATCTGCTTTGTCATGGTCAATCTTTATTTGCTCTCTGTGAAGAGTCAAACAACCCCAAATTTTACTCAACAAATGCTTAGGAAAAGAGAGTGTTAGTTCCTAAAGGTGTGTAAAGAAAGGAAATAAACAGTTTTTGAATGATTTTAAAATGTTGGAAACTGATTTCATTCTAGCTAAGAACACAGAATGACCCAGCTCTTCTGTGTGGGCCTCCTACTTGCAGCAGACCTGTATGTGCTCTTGGAAAGAAATCAAAATACAGAAGCATTTGAATTCATCCTTATCAGGGGCTGCCAAGACAGCAGTAACAGAAGAATAAGGTCATGCACACAGTCTGCAAAAAGCACAGACTGTGTGTGTCTAAATGCCATCTCTGACTCTGAGAAGGAATGGCGGACTGATCTTGGCAAATCCCAGGCCACGTGCCAGCATGGGTAGAATGACTCGTATGTGATGCACCTTGTTCTTCAGAGCTCTAATAATTAAATAGTGCTGCAGGAGTAGTGCTGGTTACTGGAAACATATTTTATGTCAAGCAGGTAAAGCATAAAAGATGCACATTGCTTCTATAGGCTCAGGTCATTTAATGAAATCTCAGAGCCAACAAGTGATTTGTTGGATACAGGCCTGACAGAAACACCACAGCTTACATGTATTTAAAGAATAACAGTTGGATTGGCAACACATCTGATACATGTAAAACGGAAATGCCACAGGGTAGGAATTCCAAAAGAATTCTTGATTCTACTTTCTGGTGAGAAAAAGTCTAAAATTTTAACCTGAACAAAATGTAGGAATGAACACACAAAGGAGCAAATTCAAAATTGTCAGCCCATCCCTTTGTTCTCAGAAGATATTCTTAGTTCTTCAGGGCATGTTAGGAAGGTCCATAAAGGAGGTTATTAACAGTCACCTCAATTGCCTTGTTCGAATTTTACCAGTCCAGTGTGGGCACCTTTAAAGTACACAGATATGAGAAAGGATATTTGACAAAAGTTGGCTGTAAGCAAGATGAGGCGCATGATTACCATACAGCTGCCAGTAAGAACACTAATGATAAGTGAAAATGAATAACTCAACTTCTGTGGAACCTTGCAACAAGACATTTTCTATATACTTCAAAACACGAGGGAAAGCTTTAAATGTTCTGGATAGACTTGATCAATAAATCCGGACTAAAAAGAATCTGACATCTGATAGTCACGTATTCTGTCAGGCATGCCAACAGCAAAATGAAAACCATTGATTTGTTTGTCACAGGACTTTGCCAGCTAGCAAAATTTTCTGAGCCTTGGATATTCACAGATGACACTATAAAGGCACCAAATAACTGAAAAGTGCGTTTCAACAGGGGACGATTTCTGAGAATAGGATATGTCAGAGAATACTCCATGTACCACACGGGACACAGTGCTGTGCGTTTTTGTTTTTTTTTCCCCTACTAAAAGTCCTTTAGAAATTAAGAGGAAGAAGACAATTCAAATCACTTATACCTGGTACAGGTCTTTCTGAAGTGATGAAAATATTTTTACTAATTTTAAGGAGAGTTACCATTCAACCTTTAATAGAGATTTTAATTACTGACAAATACTGTTCTGTCATATTGAAGCACCTTTAGCCATACCTTTACATGAGCATCCCCAAGTGAACATGCTGAGTATTTGAAGAAGTTTTTCTCTTAGGAGGAGACAGTTTTTACTGTGCTAGGACTGCAGTAGAAAGGACTCTGTGGGACATGAAATACTCAACATTTTTAACAAATCTTAGTGCATTGTTATTAGAGGCGGTAGTTCATTTGGATTTCAGACCCTGTATTTGCAGTTGTTTAAGTAGTTTTACATTTATTTGTGCTATTTTTTTTTCTCTGCCAGATAATTGCCAAATTTACATGCTTCATAAAGGAGCACCTTATTAGCGGTAGTTTTCCTGTGTCTTGGATAATCTGAAAACATGGTTTCCTAACATGCAGCAATAGCTTTCTTTATGTGAGTTCACTCAGTCATAACTGTGTTTAGCCATTCAAGTCCAAGCCAATAAACTTTATTGGCAGAAAACTCTCACAAGCATGTCCAAAATATCACTACTTCCTTTACTTCTGAAAGTCATCCATGGATTTAGCATTACATGATGGTGGCCTTGAATCTAATCTCTTGAAAGCAACACAGCAGCAGTGCTATTAGTGATGTAGTAAGCACATAGCTAAGATTTTGGAAGATACTGTTCTGGGAAGGTTTTGTTCCTGACTGCTCATCAGCTAGGATAGCTTTTTCTTGGTGGCAGAAATGAAAAGGGACAGTGTTTTAGAGGATACTTGTGGCATGAATATGAGAACTGATGAAGAAAAGAACTGTGATATTGGTTGATATAGATGAGGACAATGTAAAGAGATGTCTCCATCATGGCAATTATGGCTCCTGGTGTTCTTGCTGCTCTTGATGGCCCCTGTCTCTTCCCAGTAGGTCTTTCTTTTAGCTTTTGCTTAGGTAGGAAGTATGTAGGAACAACATATATTTCCTTTTGAATCAGACTGCCGTAACAGTTAGTGGAAGGAAAATGCAGGAGAGGACAGGTGAAATTTCTGTCTCTTAAAAATAATAAGACTTTAGGAGGAGAATTATTTAATACTGTGAACATCAGAGGGTGAAGATATTGTAACCGATGGCAGGAAAAGAAATAATTTTGTGAACAGGGTCAGTGTCTAGAGGATCACTTAAGGTTAAGAAGCTAAGTTTATACCTGTTGTAAGTTATAAGCTGCTAACAAACATGAAGATCATTTTTCTCCATTGTGTACGAGGTATATGGAAGGAAGGATATCCTGCACCGCTGTCCTTTTACTTTTTTTTTCTCCTTTTATTAACTTCAAAGACATTATCCCAAATGAAATATGCTTAAAAAAATGATGACTTCCTTATAACTAAATACAGAATAACATTTTCAAAGTTATATGTTAAAGTAACACAAAACAGACAATCTGGATTCTGGATTTCCATCCTGCTTATATTCAGTTGCTTTTAAATTACTGTAGTATAGTGTTTCCGTCTCTAAAACTTAATTAGTGTTTGATTACAGTTGTTAACAGCCATGCTTTATGGAAGTGGTTTTGAAGATGTTGATTTTTATCAACAGCAAGAGAACCTAGTACATTTGCTAAACTGAATTTCTGCATAAAATAGCCTAAGATCTAAAGACAGAAATATTTATATCACTTCCACGCTCCATGTCAGGCTGGAGCACTGTCTTTGGTGTCAGCTAAAAGACTTCAAAGCACTCACAATACTATACAGGTTTCTATGATTAACTGTTTCAGTCATTAGCTGTCTTTCAAGGGAATATTCCTCCTACCTCTTATTTCAGGCCTACTAGGAGTTTCACATATTTGAATCCTTATTCCTTGGTTTGTAAGATACTTTCTATCATAAATCATCTCCTTGTGTTGACTTCTGAGGGCCATGATCAGATCATCCTCCCACGGTTGTGCACAACTGCTGCAATCCTTAATCCAAAGCTAAGAATTTCAAGATCTCTAATGGATATTGTAACATTTTTTTTCTCTACATTTTTGTAAAGATTGTTAAAATAAGATCACTAGGCTGCAACCATATACCCTGTTAATGACCTTTTTCATGTCCTCTGTATTACATCCATGAAGTACACATAATGTGCTTGCTCAGCCAAGACTTTGAACTTTGTTTGAATGTCAGCATTAGAAATAATTAATATTAAACATACACTTAATGTAATTATGGAAGCCAAACTCCCAATTTAATGTGATTGTTATTAAATGCCTCAAAAATTAACCATGAACTTTAAACTGAGGCAGCTGGGCTTGTACATTGTGGAGAAACAAAGGCTCTGGGTACATAATCAGGAGGGAGAGCAACTTTTTACATGATCCAGTAGTGATAGGACAAGGGGGAATTGTTTTTAAACTAAAGGAGGGGAAATGTAGTTTAGATGTTAGGGGGAATTTTTTCACTCAGATGGAGGTGAGGTGCTGGCACAGCTGCCCAGAGAAGCTGAGGGTTCCCCATCCCTGGAGGTGCTTAAGGCCAGGTTGGATGGGGCCCTGGGCAGCTGAGCTGGTGGGGGGCAGCCCTGCCCATGACAGAGTGGTTATAACTAGATGATCTTTAAGGTTCCTTCCAACCCAAGACATTCTATGGTTCTATGATTCTGTGATCATGAAAACCTGCAATTGATACTCAAGATCTTAGTGGAGTATTGAAATTCTTTTCTGTTTTGGTTTTAGTTCAACTGCATTCAAAAATTACCTGTTATATGGTATCTTATATTAAGACTTTAATTCCTTTTTAAAATCAAGTATGTCCTAATAGACATAGGAAAGGATGAAACTGAGCAACAGTGTCTCTCTTCACTGTGTGAAGAAAATGACTGACCAAAATAAAAGTTCTAAAAAAAAAAAAAAAAAAAAGAACAGCACATATTGCATAATTCTTGCAAGAAATGATATGACACCAAGAGCAGCAATTAGAAAGAGATGGTGTAGAAATCGTGTCAAGATGAGTGGAACATATTCATTTGGAAGAATAAAATATGTTATAGAAAAAAGGAATCCAGCAAAGCACTATAGGAACTTATTAAGGGAAAATCGCCAGAGGGGTCTAAATAATGAGGACAGGTAAAATCCAATACTAGTATAGTGCGTGGTCTTGTTACACTTTGTCTTTGAGATTCTTTGGAAACCAGTGATTATACCTTCTGGAAGGAGATCAATCACCCCCAAGGCAACCCATTGTACATGAAGAAATCCATTCACTGAGCAGCTGCAGCAGAAATACAGACTACCATTTTCTACGCTAATCATTTTAATTGAACTATATATTTTCCTCAATATTTCCTCTTACTTTACATTCCATTTACATTTTATTCATTATTTCTTGAACATCATTAGTGGAGAAAGAATTTTTTTGAAGATGTGATTAGGCATAACTTCAGAGGTAAAATGTCCATTTTGTTTTAATAAGGATTTTAAGTAGGTCAGCCCTGTAAACCAGCACTCTTGGCAAAGCACACTGTGCTATGGCTAGCCTACATTTTCCTTAGTCCCTGAAATATCAGCATCTCATTTGCACAGACAGGAATGCTCAACTGCAGCTGAAGAATTGGGAGTGTTAGGTGTTGCTTGCTGCTGTCTTTTGTGTACCAGCAAGCAGCCCATGAACAGTGGGGTTGCAAGTGGATATTGAAATTGAAAAAGCCCTGATACTTCCTCAGTCAAGATAATCTTAAGGAAACCAATTACAGTTCCGAGCTAGTCAATGCTGAAAATTTTCAGTACATTTTCTATGGGAACTGGGGAAGCCTTTGTCCTCTTCTGTTTGTAGACGATCAGATACAGGATCAGGACTTCTCGCCTGTACAGTTCAAACTACTACTTTTTTAGCCTAGTGAGCTCTTGTAAATTCCTGTAATCTTTCATCATAATTGGGATCTAGTTAGCAAATAATGTTGTATTTGGTTTAACTGAAAATAACATTTAGATGTGGATGTGTTGAGAAAAAATATTGTTTAAAATTCCTTCTTGTTTTCCTTGTTTAACTGCCCTGTAGTTCTGTGCTGTTTCATGTAATTCTAAAACAGTTTAATTGAAAGTCACCCTACTGCTCATTTTCTTGCTCTGTGTGCTTTATCTCTTTATGCTGAAGAGATAAATATAGAAAAACTGAATCTAAAATTTAAGCAGATTATGCATTTCTTCAGAACTGTTGAAATTCATCTGGAGTCTTCTAATTCACATTAATTGCATCAATTAAAACACTTAGAAGGATCACAAATCATTAGCTACATATACCAGACTACTCAAAATATTTCTCAGTAATGCAGATCAGCACATCTTTAGTCAAAATGCCAAGAAACATACCAAAGCTGATGTACTGAAAACAATTCTTATAAAAGACATCTTACATAGTAAATCACTTCTAATCTACAGTAAAATCATTAACCACTGTTTTGTTCCTCTGCTCTGAGGTGTAAATCAGCCATAATTCTTACTTAAAGTCAGTTTGCATATAAAGTGGAAAAAAGGATTTAGTGACAGTCTTTTGAGAATGAAAATAAACTACATCATTACTCACTTCATAGAATGCATGTATGTTGCAAGACTACATAAAATGTAAAACCAGGGAGATATATCTATCTAGAAATGACTTCTTATGATATGCTTCTTATTTCATGTCCATGCTAAAGTATAAGCTTTGCAATACTCCCTGCTTTAAGATAATCTTGAAAGTATGTAATTCCCTCACTAAGATAAAACATAGCTTTCATTTAACCTGAAAATATTGGCTCAGGAATATGGAATAGTAGTTTCACTAAGAATGCATTGGTTTCACTATAAAATAAAGTTTCTTTGGTATCAGCCCTGGAGAAACATATTGGTTCTAGATAAAATGTATTGCCATGCTTTCACTAAAACATACAGACATTATAAAACTGTATATTGGCTTCAGTAAAAATGTATTCTTTCCAACAGATTCATGAAGCTTTCGGCAAGAATGTATTGATTTCATTAAAATGTGCTGCTTGAGATAAACAAAAATTCAGTTAAAATGCATTGGTTTCTGTTAAAGTTCATTGACTGAAGTGAAGAACATTGCACACTGGTTTGAGGCACTCTCAGCATTTTTTATATAGTAGATAGAGAAGTACATATAAACTATGGTGAAGGTAATAGAAAACAAAGTCTGTAATATTTAAAGATGTAAATATGCTAAATAAATTAGATTTTTATATCTCCAACTTATTTGCATCTGTTGCTCAGTACAGAGATAAATATTAATACAGAAAAAGTATGACACTCTTCACTCTAACAAATACTCTCCTAATCAGGTATGGGATCTAGGCTGCAAAGCTTTTTTTAACTGGTTCAGTAATCATTTACCATCATGCAACCAGTTTTTGAATAGTTTGCTTTAAATCAAGTTCAACATTTTCCTGCTTCACTGACACCAGGCTCTTTCTCCCTTTCCAGCAATGCCATTAGTGCTAGAAGAGAAGCATTCAATGACAATGGCATTTATATATATTAGGAAGCTCTCCTGTTGCGAGAGTACTAAATTAGTAACAATATATCTGATAGCTGTGACACATTTTTTGAGAAGGGTTGTATTTTTCAGTATTTTTGTGATAACTTTTCATCTTGCTTCCACATGTTTTAGACAGAAGTGATCTCATCAACTTAATGAAACTATGAAATATGCCTGAATATAGCTTTGGACACATTGAGACTGTGTCCAGCTTTGGAGCATTATCATTTTCCAACACTGATGAGAATTTACGTATAAAATGTGTATTTGTGTACTTGAAACATAAATAATACGAATAAAGCTTCAGCTATTTAAAATTACATCTATAATTCAACAAAAGAGTGTAGGAATGTCCATAGGGACAAACAACTAGTCTATCTTGCCCGAGTCTTGTCTTCGGTAGATGACAATGACAAATACTCAAATATTGGTAGATTAGCAGCCTCCAACAGTTAATAGGCAGGAGACATCTTGATGAGGAAACCCTTTTTTAATATTTCTTTGTGGATTTCATAGGATCATATCATAGAATCATAGAATAGCCTGGGTTGAAAAGGACCATAATGATCATCTAGTTTCAACATCCCTGCTGAGTGCAGGGTTGCCAAACACTAGACCAGGCTGCCCAAAGCCACATCCAGCCTGATTTTTCCATCATTTTGTGCATTTTTTTTCCAGTAAAAGCTGCATTCACAGCACCCAGTGGCAAGGAGTTCCACAGCTCATCTCCACATATTGGCTTGAGCTTGTCAATTGTTTTCATGTGGTGCTCCTGTGCTCTGTGCAGGAAATATGATGAACAATCATTATCTTTTTTTCCTGCTACTCACTGTTTTATGGATCCATGGCATAAGGATCTGGACAGCATCAGGTATAGTTTATTTTTTTTTCCCAGAAAGAGGAAACCTGGCTTATATTTAGACTTTCCTCATATTATGAAAGCTATTCCATAACTCTGATTTTCCTTTTTGCTCTGTACTTTTCGATTGTGCTACATCCTTTTCAGTTAATGAAGATGAGAACTGCACATTGCACTTACAATGCATTGACAACACAGGTTTGTCTAGCTTAGAAAATTACCTTCTATTTGTTTCTTATGTAAACCCAGTCTCATACCTCTTGAAAATATATGACCCTGCCTCTCAGTTTTCTAAATGTATTTTATTATCAAATCCTTTCTCTCACCCTGCTTCATAACACTGATACTACTGTAAACATTTAGATTTTAGGTCTCTCTTTTCATCTTTCCTGACAGAGCCAGACACATAAAACCTCATGCTGTGGTAAAAATGTTCCAGCTATCTATCTAAAAGATAATAGTTTTTGTCCTGTTCAAATCTGCTGCTTCAATGTGTTGTAACTGATTGTTTCACCAATCAATTCAGTTTATCAACAGTTTTATGCATTGTTCTGATATCAAGGGTCAGCAACTTACTCTGTAGGAAGGAGTGCTTTTCCAGCCATCTTAGAAGAATGAGTCAATACTTGCTGCTTACTTTCAATTCCCATGACACTGATTTGATATAAAGCTTCTGGGGACTGTGAAATGCAATATGTAACTTGTGAGAGGAAAACAATGTGTGCCCAGATGATGCCAGAAGAGATTTCCCATGTATTGGATCACATGGGATCCATGAAGTCAGGCTGACCTGAGTGAACTGACAATGTGAATGTTTGTAGTAGCAGAGCAAACACAGTACTAGGAACAGAAGTGCTGATGGGTGTGATTTCAGTCTCTGTTTTTGAGCGTCATGGCACCCACAGCTTGGTCTGCCACCAGCTGTGCAGTGATCATACCAGGAGCAAGCAACTCATATTACAAGTTTTGCAGAATCTTATTTGTTATTAGTTTTGACTGGGACAGCTCCATGCTTCAGACTACTTGTGGTTACTTCATTAATTGTTTTCCTTGATCCAAGCAGTTGTAATCTACCTACTTGTGGCTACACCTTGGCTCAATACCAAGGCATAACTTTTTTGTTAAAAAAAGCTAAACCTAGAGCCTGTTTTTTTTCCCAATAACTAACAGATGACACTCCAGTGCTTTACTGTGGTAGTTTCAACCTGATTGGCAGCTGAACTCCACCATATCACCCTCACTCCCCCTTCTTTAAGGTAGAGGGGAAGAAAATACAACGAAGAAGGGCTCAAGGACTGAAATAAGGACAGGGCAATCATTTGCAAATAACTGTCACAGGCAAAACAAACAGCACTGGGAGATGGCTATAATTTATTGCCTATTACTAACAGACAAGAGCAGTGAGAACTAAAAGTAGGCTAAGAACTGTGCCTCCTTCAGGCCTCACCCACTGCTGCCCCACAGGCTCCTCTGTGATTGCACGGAGAGGTCTGCTCTGCGCGGTGCCCACGGGCTGCAGTGGGACGGCCTGCTCCTCTGTGGGCCTCTCCTGGGCTGCAGAAAGCTTCTGCTCCATGCCTGGAGCTCCTCCTGCCATCCTTCTGCGCTGACCTTGATGTCTGCAGGGCCGTTCTCTCATGTCTCTCACCCCTCCCTCCCAGCTGCTGTTCCTAGGCATTATTTCCCTTCCTTAAATCTGCTCTCCCAGAGCACATGCAGCATCCCTCACGGCTCAGCTCTGGCAGTGGTAGGTCCCTGCTGGAGCAGCTGGAGCTCTGAGCTGACACGGGGCAGTGCTGGGCTCTGCTCACAAAGGTCCCACTGCAGACTTTCGGTACCAAGACTTTGACATGTAAACCCAGTATGTTTACAACACTGGTGAACCAAACTGAAATTAGATGACTGACTGAAGTACAGAAATATGCACAAGATATTTTTCACATAAAGACTGTTTTATTAAAACTTATTTCCAAATCTTTCTTAAAATGATGGTCTATCTTGCTTATCAACTCAGAATGAGATTTTATTATGCTATCAGATCCACTTTTCATTAGCAGCAGTGTTGCAGGTATCTTTCAAGTATATTTACAATCCTACTTTGTATGAGGGTACTCTTGTGCCAGAACTTTGCTATTTCCTAGGAAGAGCTAAATACATTTACACATTTGGTACTCTGTACATAACCCTTGTTGTGGATGGGTAGGTGACATCAAGTCAGCATGCAAAATAGTTTGCATGGCAGGCGTTCTTATAATTAGCATGGCAGTGTCAGTGTTTGATACCGTCTCTTCTTTGACATCTTTGAAGGCAGTGTTTCTATTTCATTGAGGTGAACTTATTAGCATCTGTAAAATGGTACAAAAGCTGGTGGTAACAGTGGCTTCCAAAATAAATTCAGAGAAAGCAGGTAGTAATAAAAGCCACTTTTGACTTAAAAAAAATTGTTACTTACTAAGCCTGCTTATTTGTACACTGTTTCGTTACTTAGAAAGTTTATAGCTCTGGTTTTGTTGATGAAGAGGATCTGAAGAGCAAACAACTTTGAGGAAAGGACTTGAAACTGTAATCTAGCATCCAAAATTATTCCTCTTTCATATTATTTTAATGAAAGTCTTTCAAAAAGTAAACATAGTTGCCACACATGTGGAATCAAGGGACCTACTTAAAATATGAAGCCCATTCAATCCTATGACTGTTTTTAAACATGAACTGGTTTGACAGTTTTTAATTAGTTGTATAGGCTCCAAGAGGAAAAAAAACCTGAAGATAAAACAGTTGGTGGGCAGCTCAGTGGGATATTTTCAAAATTAAAAACTAGGACATGCAATGAAAGACTAGAATATGACATATACCAATACACTCTTTTCTTGAACAGAACTTTCATCTCTCAACATCCCAGCAAACGAGCCATCAAGTAATAGGGAAATTCAATAATAATCTTTAAAGGTTTGGAGTAAATGGAAATCTGCAGAGAGAAGAAAGAATTAAACAAATATAATAATTGAACAAGAGAAGTGGGAAAGACGACATTTTAGAAAAGTCATGTTAAGGGTTGCCTGTTGTGTATTATATACTGCTTTGCTAAAAATAATAATAATAAAATACTAATTTAACTTAAAGGAGACTAATGTGTTTTATTTTTTAAAGCTGAATTTGGAAAATATATTTCATGAATCTTGTCCAATTAATCTTGTCAAGTTCTGTGCCTTGAGACACGATGAAGGAAATAACATTGCACAGCTCATCAACAGAGCAAGTATAACGTCAGTTTTCCTTTTCACCACTTATACTAGGCTTCATGTCCCATGGTATAGGCACAATTGTGTCACCAGCAGAAGAGGGTTTCATCTTGTGGCATAGGCTCTCACAGTGGGTCAACTGCATTACACGCATTTTGCTTCTCTCTTGCTCTGACTCCATATGAAGCTTTCATGTGATGAGTGCTGAGAACAATGACACTGGTAGAAGTTTATAGATCAAGTCTAGTACAGAATTTCTGTCTTTCCAATTCTTAAAAAGGAAAAATAAGAACACATAGACATAAAATAGCTTTGTAATAAGTTGTTAAAGTTCTCCCCACAGGGGGAACTTCTGGAGGCAGCACCTCAGAAAAACAAACTAAACCAAAACGTCATGGAGACATTGAGTGTCTTCAGCCTTGAAGGAAGCATAAAGTCCAGTTGTGGAACACTGGGCTATGAATTGAGCAAGATCTACATTGCGTAGCACTGTGAGTAACATATGAGAAAAATGACCTTTGTGTGTCAGAGAAGGGTTATGCATTCTGATGGCAGAGAGAGATCTGTATGAAAGAAAAGGGACTAATAATGATAATAATAATAAATACAATTATCATAATCATAATTCTTGCAAGGTCTTAAAAATAGAAGCAAAAATACCTCCATAAAGTGAGGAGCTGCAATGAAGAATTATTTTCTTTCTTTATTGAATGATCACAGCTTCTTTTTTTTCCTTCTTTCTTTCTTTCTTTTATTTTTTTTAACTCTAAAGTTAAATTCTAAACTCTACTTATACTTTTCCCTGGCTACAATTTAACTTTTCCCTCTCTGGAGTCCTTGGACAGCTTTATACCTAAAGAAGTGAAAAAGAATAACCTTTTGCCAGCTGAGAGGATTCCTGTGTGCTGCAGTGAAATCGTTAACCATAAAATACCGTTACTCATTTCACATCTCAATGTCTTAAATTGAGAATGAATGAAATCAAGTTTTCACATCAACTTCTCTTGATATTTACATTTCAGTGCTGCAAAAATATGAAGACACAATATATTTACGGTCTCTTTTATCCACTAAGTGAATGATGTATATTTGCCTCAGAAAAAAGTAGTTTGGATTACAATTCCACACTCTTAAATAACTCTCCTACAAACCCCTAGACGGTGTTTCAAATTCTGGCTATTCATCTGAAAGAACAATTGCTTACTTGGATAAACTGTGGTAGACAACTGACCTCTGCAGTATTCATGTGAGAAGGGCATAAACAAGTTAAGAACTGCCAACAATATTTATTGGAAAGTAATCCTTACCTGTTTATTTAATGATTGGTACTTCTCATGAAATAGCAAACTATATAATATATGGCATGATTTTTCACCAAAAAATCCTCACACTCTCATATTAAGACCAGTACATTTAATTAACATAGAAATAAATAAACCATCACATATAGATCTTCTTTCTTCAAGCAAGTAATCATTCAGATTTACAAAAATCTCTGAAATCGTTTGCAGCCTCATTCATCTTTCTCCAGTTACCTGCTCATTTTTGGATGTGAATAAACAGGAGAATTTTATCTACATTCCTGACTTTTGAAGAGAGACCACATTTGTGAGATGCTGTTAAATAGCTTAACAGGATTGACTTTTTAAAATAATGAGTATCTACTTTAGAATATCTACCCAAACTGCAAGCAGTGTCATACTGGATACCCAAAAATACTCATTTTTCTCTTTAATGTCAGAGTAATTTCTTTTTGTGTTGCACTGAAAATAATGACTGTTTGATAAAAAATAGAATACCAATGAAAAAATGTATAGAATTAAACATTTACTTGACACATTTATGTTTAAATTCATAGTATGTTCTTTTCATAACTATTTATTTTTTTACTAGAAGAATATATATTTTTAAAAACTGTTAAAGATTATGGTAAAATGATTTGCCTACAACATTTTTTTTTCTGCCAAAAATACCTTATTAACATTTTTCTGATCAGTCCTAAACAAGTCATCAATCGTACACCAAATAATGTCTGTTAGATTTAATAAAATGAAATCTTTGTGCATACTAGAAGGGCTCAGAATTCTTAGGGGTGTTATATGGCTGCATAAAATTGAGTCTCTGCTCAACTGCTGTTTTTATAGTCAGAGTGAACATAAAGAGGGGGAACAAAGGCTTTAAGAACAGTTGTGCTCTCTGCACTTTATGCTGTCCATTGACCTGTGTTGACTCCTGGTGTATATTATGCAGCTCTAGTGCCATCCTGCTCTATGATTTGGACTCATGGTTTCTCTGATGGCCTTGGGAAACAGGAACTCACACGCTGATCCTCTTTTTTAATGCATTCTGCACCTTACATAGTGTTCTTTTCTATGTACCTCTATAGATCTCAACTTCATGGAAATCTTCACCAGCAGCCATCTCAAAATAACAGGCTGAGACCCACAGTCAATAATCTGAGGAGCAGTAAGTAATTTGGAACTAAGGTATTATGGGAGAATGTGTTTAGAATTTTTGAGATAGGGATTATTTATCAAACAACACATAAAAGCAGTGCACTAAAAGGGCAAAAAATCCCATAAAACTCTGGA
This sequence comes from Numida meleagris, assembly GCF_002078875.1. NCBI lineage: Eukaryota > Metazoa > Chordata > Aves > Galliformes > Numididae > Numida > Numida meleagris. The sequence continues at coordinate 94,934,808 of NC_034410.1, read as the reverse complement.
TTGGATCCTGCTGCTGACTTTACAATAACATATGCTGACTTTACACTAACACGCAAAGTGTATTAAAATATTAATGTGGGATTAGATGATACAAAAAATAGGTCATGTTGGAAAAAGCATTAAAGAGATTACAGAAGATGTTCATTGAATTGTTTGGCTTAATAGCTATGGCTGTATTTTAAAAGCCTCAACTGTGAGGTGAAGACATACTTGAAAGGTCTATTTACTGATTTTTATTTTAGGCAAGAGAATGACCCCTGAAGGAATCCTTGCGATCTACACTTGAGTGTTTTTTTCACATTTCTTATTCACATTTTCTTATGACACAAAAGTAAAATATCCATATGATTTAATTTAATATGTAAGGAATGTAAGGAAAGAAATGATGCCAAACTTTTTTTCTTCCCAAAGTGTTTGGTCACGTAAGACATTTTGACTCATTCTACATGCAGAAGTCCAACGGAGTAATTTCTTTGTTCTGGTGAACTAACACTGTCAAGATGCTGAAAGCTGGATAGGTAAAATAAGATAATCAGCAAATCATCTTTGTTATTCTTCTTCTATAAGAAGCACAAAAGTCTTCCCTTCAGTGAATCTATTGATAATAATAACCCCAAACTTGTTTAATTATGCACAGCTTTCAAGAATCTCTCCAGCATCTGTTTGGTTTCTTAAACCTCTCCTCCTTCTCAATGTCATGTAGAGAAACCAAACAGTACACTAGACATTTCTCCCTGTCACTCAGACAAGCACCATGTGGAGTGGAAAAGCCCAGGCACTGAACCACAGTGACAATCCATTTTATATTCCTGCCTCAGCACTCTGGCTTGCAGTCCAGTTCGCTGATCTGCTGCTGCAGTTTTGTTTCTCCTTTGCCTGCCCACAGTACGACCAGCTGGAACTAACACAGCCAGCTGCTGTGAGAAGCTCTGCTTTTGAATACATGATGCACTGAGAAAATAAATGAAGTGACACTTGCAACTTTTTGGTCTGTACAACACAGAACGTAAAACCACAACCATATTGATACATTTACCTGTTATAACATTCAAGCTTTGCTGCCCTTCATCAGTCTCTGAGCAGTCTATTTCAATGACTGTTCAAAAGGTTAAGAGCTGGGATGTATTCCGTCGTTTTAAAATACTTATTAAGATCTAGGAACCCCATTGAAACTGCCATGCTGCCTAACTGCTATACACTTTCACAGTGTGCTCTGTGAACATATACTGTATTTCCGTAGTAAATTAATAAAACCAAACCAGTCAGCTAATCTAAGAACAGCTAACACTCTTGTCTTTTCCTTTCTGAGGGATTAATCTTTAAGTCCAACAATTTTATCTTTGTATTTAAAACTGCATTAATAAAGAAGTTTGTCAAAGATCCGCTTTATGAATTTTAGCAAATGTGGAATTAAGGCTGCATGGATGACTTTATTTCAGCTTGTAAATGCAAGCATGTTAACTTCACAGGTATACTTTTTTTGCATAGGACCCTATTTCAGCAGGGAGGAAATGGGGGAGGTAATAAGTTGGTTGGTTAGCTAATTGCCTTTAGCGCATGAGCTGCTCCCTTCAGCACATCCTGAGACTTTTCTGAGACCTCCATATCATGTGCCTTTTGGTGGATTTCCTGCTGCTAGGTGGTTACTTCACTTTCCATATGTATGGATCTGACGTAAAAGTGCAGCACATCCCAAGAGTCATTCAGAAAAGATGACTACTAAATGGCTTGCTCTGCAACTTTCCAGTATACAGCACTAAATTCAGTATGTTTTTTCTGATTTTTCTACACCTGTGGCTTTTTCCCAACTGTTTGATATCCTTGTTAACATTATCACTCACATTATCACTAACGTTCTGTCACTGTCTCCGTGGTTATTTTTCTTTTGCTTCTGCCCATCACCTTTATATCAGCCCCATGATCTTATTCCAGTGCTTCTAAGGCTTATGTTTAAAGAACAAGTGAGAAAGCAAAGCATCTATTCCTTCTTGCATTTGTGTTGGTCCTGAAAACTGTAGTGATTCATTTGCTGGAGAAGATTTGATCAGTTCCCGTTGTCTGCAGGTAGGAACATGTGAAGGGCTCTGAGGAAAAGATTACTTGGGTTAACCTCTGAGAGCTGTAGGACAGAACTTATTTGAGGTAAACAAAATCATTTAAAAATGCAATGGCCAAGCTGCTGAGTTTGTAATAATTTTTCAGATAATATTTTTCAGGTCAATATACATCTTCATACGGATTCCAGTGTCCAAGTCTGCAGCCTAAATGTGGGTGTACTGGCACATGCCTCTCTTTATTTTCTTTAATGTGAATAAAACATATTTTGCTTGTGATACTTTATGAGAAATAGCCAAGTTACTTAAGCCAAAAACCTGCTTTAATCTACTTTCAAAATCAATTAAAAATGTATCCTCAGGCAAACACATGGCATGGAAAATCTCTGCCTCGAGGAATTAAACTTTAGCAGAGTTATAATCAATGGGAAAAGGGATTCAAAAATAGTTTATCTGAGGGAGTCTTGACAAGAGACATAAAATCATTTCTGTCTATGGCATTACAGAATTCTGTCAGAGGTACAAAGTTAGTATTGATATAAAAGGTTTGACTGCACTTTCTGTTACCTGCAGTCAATTTAGCTCTCTCTTCTTTTTTGCTCATTTTGTATATTCATATCTAGGAACTCACAATGAACCCATCATCCTCTGTGAAGTTGTCCACATAAACCCCATGGAACAACTTCTGGACAGTAAGATCTTTAAAGGTTTTGTCTTACAGGTACTTGATTTCATGCAGCTTATCTGTTCAATTAAGAATAATACAGAACACCCTTGGCCAAACTGCATTTCTCTTCACACTGGTTTTTGAGAGCCCCCCTTGCCTGTGACACATCTTGGAGGTCACTGACATGTCTGTGTAATGTGTACATGAGCATACATCTTCTCTTTACTAACTGTTAAAACAAATAGATTTTTATTGCTTCTATAATTTAAGGAAAAATTTTAATGCCTGAACAATTCACAGATGTGAAAAAAAATTGTTTAAGAGGAATAAAATGTTTTGTATGTTTCTCAGAAGAAAAACCCTTTCCTTATCTGTTATCACTAGCACCTTGATCTGTGTAGATTTTCCACTTATAAGATGAAGTTTTACTCTTTTCAGGAATTCCAGGTGGAAATTCCTCTGGAAGTTCACAGTATCTAGGAAGGCCATTTCCAGTGACGGAATCTGCAACCTTTTATCAAGCCATGACTATACTGGTTTAGGACTAAAGATGACTAAATTTGTCCAGAAACCCCTATTACATCCCTCGGTAACTGAGAGTAAAACAGTGGGAAAGAGTAAAGAAGTAAGGAAAATACATGATGATATTTCCATGCATATCACCTTAGCATCTACCAATGTGTGACTGAGAGACTGTTCATGCCAGAAACGGGTGTTCAAACACAACTGTCTTTCAATCATACTCCCCATCCATGCATGCGATTCTCTTAGCAAGGTCACCACTTGGTTTTAAGTAGAATGTCCTAAAGAAGTAAAATCATAAACCCAGCTAAAACATCTCTCAAAAGAAAACTAACCAACCAACCAACCAACCAAACAAGAATCAATAGAATTTTAACCTCTTTACAAGTGAATTATTAAAATGACATTAAATGCACCTCAATGTGCCTTATATAATTAGAGGAATCACTGCAGTCTTCTGGACACCTGTATAAAGCTTAGACCACAGATATTCTCCTAGCAATTTGCATAACACTCCCTGCTACACTTAGTAACTGAACATCAATTTCTGCACTGCCTACACTTTTATTACACACCAGGTAACCTAGTTCATGCACAACCAGCTTCATTCAAAACTAAGCAGGTCTGGAGCCATAGCATTTTATTTTAATAATTCTGACACAAATGGCAGGTGCTCAGAATTCCTTCTGTTCTGCTGGGTTTAATCCATTTTCTATTGTTTAGGCTATCTGATCTATAGAGCAACTGAGAGGTGACTTCTAATCTACTCCAAAAATTTGTCTGATAAATCACAGAGATGAATAATTTTATCACAGGAGCAGAGAAAACAGCATTCACACTTTTTTTTCCCATGCAAAATGTCAAATGAATTCCGAATAGACCAAACAATTTGTGTGAGTTTGAGACTAAATTCACTGCTGGAAGGGGAAAGAGAATGAAGGAGAAGTCTCAGTTTTGTTGCACTTCTAGCTTACTCAAGGAAATAGATTATGATACAGCTAGTCTTTTTTTTCTATATTGATTTCAAAAGAGAAATAAATTAAAACTACAAAAATCAATGCAAAGAAATAATTATAATACACATTCAAACAGCATCAGTACTGCAAATAAGACAAGATTTATTTTATTTATTTTTTTCCCACTCTCAATTTCAACCCAGTTGGAGGAAGGCAATGAAATTATCACTCTCTTGTTTCATGATCAGATGTTAAAAGTCCTACAGCTGAAGAAATATGATTGAATACTGTTATTATGATTGTGGTTTCTCCACCAATTTATTTACATATTTTATTTATATATCTCACAGAAAATGTTTTGAAAGCTCTTAATAGACGACCAAATAGTTTTAGCATGCAGTGGACAGATGCACAATACCTGTCTGAAGTTAAAGCAGTCAGAATAAGACCACCAGAAAAGAGGAGCCCCACACACTGTCAGTGCATCACGGAGGGCGCAGACAGCAACCAGAGGGGATCCTGTCCCACTGAATACCATGGACCCCCTGCACCTTGCACAGAACTGCAAATGGGTTGTCCCACCTCCATTCCTAGTAGTGTTACGTATTTTTATCGAATGACCCTCTCTCTGCTTCTTCTGTTTTTTCCTTTCCATTAAGCATATTTTATTAAAACAGTTCTTCCCATTTAAGTTTGTATTGGATTATGTAAATCTGAACTACATGCCTTATCTAGAAGGCTTTACAGACTTGAAATCCAGTAAGGACTTCAAAAATGAAGTTAACCCTCACTTTCATTGCTTTCAGAATATGTTTTTTTTGTGTATGGCGTGATACATTCATTTCCAAATTGAGACTACTGTCTAATATTTAATTGATCCCTGCTGTCAACTTGTAAATGATGGGGAAGTGTTGCCAAGAAAACCTCAGTGATTTAGGAAAAACAGCCCGTGGAAAATTCTGTTCTCATCAAATACTCAGGTTCTGCTTGGAAATATTTCAATATTTTGATGTATAACCGTGGTTTTGATGCACAAATGTAACATACTGAAAAAACAAATTCATAAGAAATTAAACACAAGAAGACAAAAAAATTTACACAGATCAGCTTGAATTTGTTGATTTGCCATGATATTTAAAATTCTTACTTCAGTTTAGCAGTTTCTGGAAGAAATTAGAAGCGCGTAGAAAAGCACTGAAATGAGAGGCTTTTTCTTTACTCTTCGTCGATAGAGAGCGCTCTTAGCTAGCAACAGCTTGCAAAGCCCTGGTAAGTCAAACAGGCACCGAAATATTGCAGCCAGCAGTACAGCAGCATGGATAATGTCAAAGTCGACTTCAAAATTAGAGAAAAAGCAAGATTAGACTTTGCACCGTATTTTAAAGAAATATAAACAAATTATTTTTTTCACAAGATGATGTTAAAACATTAGAAATTATGAATTCAGAGACCCAAGCATTGCCTGCTCACGTACTCTTCCATCAGGAAAAAAGACAGAAACTGTGCACAGAGAGCTGCTTAGAACAAACTTACTGCATGCGGTGAAGCTGTATGCTTGTCTGTATCAAGATGCTATCTGAAGATTAATAAGGCCGAGTGAAATTAATTAAATTACAGACGCAAAGGGAATTAAATGAAAATATGAAATGCATGGCGCGGTAGTCGTTACTGGGTGTATTTTGTGCTGGGTGGTGCTCCATGCTACTTAAATGATTCTCAGGGAGTTATGGGAATATTTGCCACCATTTTTCCTACAATTTTCTTCTGAAGAATGGTAAGACTCTTTGGGCTAGGCAAGTCAATGATAATTACAAATTCTCATGTGCATGCATCACCAAACCTGTTATCAGAGTTTGGCACCTGAACTACATCCAATCATCTTCATGCAAATTATTTGATCTGGATAGTTTTTAACTTTTCCTGTTATACAATCATCTTATGTAAGCTGAGCACCAGATAGTAGTTCCACACCCCTCACCCCCTTTTCTAATTGTACATCATGAATAACATTTCTGTGGATTCACATATGATGCACACATGGCTATGTTCTCTCTATTTAAAGAATTTCCTCATTTTAAAAAGTGGAACTGACATCACAAATCAAACAAGCTTTTGGATGCCTCTCATCACTTCTGCTATGAACTACCAGAATGATACAATGTGGAATTAATGTTTGAGTAAGAGGAATAAATGATAACCAATCCCCTGAGTCTGGCTTGACTTAGATCCTCCTGAACGGTACTCTAGAAACATCATCTACAAATATCGATCTAATGAGAAATACTTTCTCAAGAGCTAAATATAATTAAGTAAACAATTAACATTTTCAGCCTTTCCTTTTCTTTCTATTCTGTGTTCTTAAGCATTTTGTGCAATATGATTAGACAGATGTGCAAATGAGGATATAAAAAAATTTGATGAAAACGATTAATCACTTGCTCTAACTCCTGTTTAAATCAAGGAAAAAAATTGCAGCATCTGGAGTGCTGTAGGATCAAGTTTTCTCAAATGAACAGGAGTTTCAGGTAACAAAATGTTAAAAGAAGATGATGAAGAATTTTTTCCTCCTGGTAACTTATTTCCCAGCTGCTTGCTGCAAAGTTTCTGGTGCCTCCTTTGAACTATCTTTTATTAGGCACCGTCAGATAAAGTAGGACAGTACAATCTATTAACATATTGGTCCAATGCAGTATAGCACTGACTACATTCTGATGTTAATTTTAAACACTTTGAGGCTTTAGCGCTGTGAGGCTAGCTCTCAGTCTCAAGTCTGTCTTGCCAGGAGAAGAATGATCCATCTGCTCAGCACACATCTCTGCCCGACATCTGCCTGACAGGGCTTACGGCACTGGACAGACCCCGATCACATTCACGATCTTGGCATTTGAACAGCATGCTCAGTACTTCCGTTTTTCACCTACAGGGGCATAGCACATAATGGATCTGTTTGAATGTGCTGGGCACCCAGATCCAGATTGATGCCTGGTCAGAGGTAGTGCAATGAAGATACCAATCTCTGGCAGTAATGCGGCAAATTCTATGAGTGAACAAGTAAGAGCATGTGGGTCAGTCTATGTGAAACAGACAACTATCATCATAAAATCCTCCACAGACATTTCAGAGATTTTTTTCCATGCTTTGTCCTCAATGCACCATTTTCTTAATTCACATAAGGGAATGTCTTATATGTACATTCATATATGTACATTCAAAAATACTTTTTCAATTGGCAAGGCTAAAGAAAAACAAATTTAAAAATCTGTCTTTGTCATCATCATGGTATTTTCACAGTGTCCAAGAGGAAATGACCCTAATAGAAGGGTATGGTCCCACCACAGATGTGACACAATTCTGTTCTTGTGGAAGCACCTTATATGCCAGCAAATTTCAAAGCTGATTCCCTGAAAAGGAAACTGCTATCTTGAAAAAAATAATGAAGAAATCTTTACTTAAATCTAGAGATCTCATTCCATTCTTCCTGCAAACATATGGAGCAGATCCCTCCCAAAGGACCGGCTCTATCTTTATCCCTCAAGCTTGTCTTCCAGATATCACTACATGATGAGTAAGTTAAAGTTTTCACAACAGAGGTGAAAGATTGCTACTTTTAGTCACCAATTTGCTCAGTTCTGCAGAGGTATAAGTCAGCTGTGCAAGGTTGGATGACAAGAGTATCAGCAGCCAGGGCTTTATAATTTTCCATGCAGTTGAGCCAGAGTGCCTCCCTGACCTTGTATTTCTCTCCTCCTCCTCTCCCTGCAGAGTGCACAGTTCTTCACTGTCCCTGCCTGCAATCTTGCCACTGTTGGTGCCAGAGCCTTCCCAACTGCTGCTTCTGCCATCTGGAACAGCCTTCCTGCATCTCACTGCTTCACTGCTCCTCTGTCTCTGTTCAAATCTCTGTCTTTTCTCCCTCATCTACTACTTCATCATTTTTCTTTTTTCCTCTGCTCTTGTTTATGTTTTAACTCTCTAATGCCCCTTGTGCTCCAGCTTGCATACAAATATGTTAAAATAAAATAGAAAAATGATTATTTGATAATGCTTGATATCTTTGTGAGTATTTTAGAACATGAAAAAAAAAGGGAAATAAATAGAGATTAGGTTGCAAGTAGAGAAAAATAAGAACAAATTCCACAACAGCAACAACACTCACTGAAAAGGGATTTCTCTTACGTAAGGAGCAGATTCTCATAGAACAGCCAGACCCAGGGAAACTCAACCTTTCTTAACATGTGGTGTGCTAGATTTCCTCCTCTGTCCTGCCTGGTTCAGGAAATTTGTGGGAGCACACAGCTCCCTGGCCGATGCTCTGAGCAGCAGTCTACCTTACAAGTACGCACCCTGGCTATTCTTCCTTGCCAGGGTTCAAGATTCCTGAACTTGACCAGCATGACAAAGAAGCAAAGCTCCCCAGTTCACAGTCCCTTGTATTCCAAATAACAACAAAGCCATGCAGAGAACATTCTTGTGGAGTTTTGCTCCCTTATCATATTGAATAAAACAATATTCTGAGAAAGTAGATTTTGATTATATAGAAGCCCATCCGCAACAAATGTACAAATTTATTTTTTTTTCTTTTTTTGCTTCACAAAACCCATATCTGAGTGTGTTAAAGCCATGTAACGAGTATGTAGTTCATTTTCTGCCCAAATAAAGCTCAGGTTTTAGGCTTTTCTCAGGCAGTCAAGAGATTTCTGCGAGAAAAGGCTTAGAAACCATTTACAAAACTGTGCATGGCACTGAATAGAAGAAGATATACTCCTTTAATGACGTCTAGATATGGGATACAATAAATGCACAGACATCTCACATGTTTCTCCCCATACAGGAACAGGTGTACTTTGGTCCTGCATCCCTGATTGGTGACCAAGATGCCCTCTAATCTGTATGTTCATATGAACCTTTGTATGAAAATCTGGTGTATACTGTGGTCCCACTCAGCCAGGGTTAGTCAGATTCTAAATTATAACCTATTTTTTGTCTCCAGTATTCACAATAAGAATATATCTAATTTTTCAAAAGTATTTTTTAATCTCACATTTGCAATAAAAATGCAATGTATTTCATTAGCACAGATAAGTACTGAAGTCATGCCAACCCCAGTGTTCTGGCTTGGCTTCAGTCACAGCAGAACAAAATGTTTTTTTTTTTTTTGACAAGCAAAGTATTTGAACAAATTTCTGATACTTAAAGAGCAGATACTCACATATGTATGCATTTTTTTCTGATCAGACATACATGCTGCCTGGGCTGCTATTGCTATTAGAAACAGAAATCCAGTATTTGCTGCTAATATTGCTCCTAGAATGACCACACATACAAATAACCTGTGGTAATTTGCACTAACTTTTAGAAAATGCGTGCATGCAGATACACGAACTGCACAAATGAATTGGATCTCTTTTTAAAATGTCACCATGCACACCCTAAAACAGATGCTAAATTCTAACTTCGAGACAAGTTATACTTTAAATGCCACATATCTCAGCTAGTTGCACACAGCTAGTGAAAAAAATCCACTAGCGTGGAAAATAAAAATTAAAAGTTAAATTTCTCACATAATTGAAAAGCAGCAATATTTTTTATTGGCCCTGTACAATCATTAGTGAGTTCATTTGGTACTATACAGGAAAGTGGAGAAAAATGGAATCAGTTCATGCTTAAAGTAGCAGAACACTGCTGACATTGCTAATGGTGATGTAACAGCAAGTAACTAATGTGTAAGAAAGGAATCTTTAATCCAGACACATTTTTAGTCTAAGCAGAAGCCTGAATGAGTCACAGTGAACAACTCACGATTACATCTTTAAGTTGGTATGCAAAGCTTAAGCAGAGAAGAAGCAAGGAGGCCATTTCTGCTATGCTGAGAGACATCTGAGAAGATGCCAAGAAGAAAACTGCTGGCTTCTAAACTGAGACTTGTAGAGGACACAGAGAATGCAGAAAAGAGGGTGGAAAAGAAAAGATCATTATTCATAGGTAGCTGAGTGAATGGGTAATAGCATCTTAGGTGATTTGGAATTACATGCTGACATAGGTCAGACTAAATTCAATGGTGAAACATCACTATGACAGAGCATTCCTTCCTGATTTTTTCTGTCTTAATGATGTGTATATATTTGGACAGTCAGCCTTGTTTCTTAAACCTACATACTTAAATCTCTCTTACATACTTTTGAGATGTGAGACAACTGGCTGTGTATCATTCAGCACTGTGGCATATTCACTGACTTGCTGCAGCACAGTGACATTTTCAAATCTATGCAATTAGTGCAAAATTTTAGCAAAGCAATATGAAGTAACAGTGAAGAAAATGAGCTTATTTAATACTGCCTTACTCAGTCTCAGTGTAAGTGCACACGTGCGTATGTGAGATCAAAAGAGCATGCAATCGTCTCAGCAGTTACTCTTTTTTTGAATGTTCCTTGCTGTTTGCCTGCACCACACTGCACGCTTGCTCTTGCTGCTGGAGTCTACTTTTTTATTGATTGCACTTGCTTCACTGAAACCGAGAATGAGTTATTTCAGCTCTATCATATCGTTGATCAAGAGTTTTCTAGATTTCAAGGGAGCAGTTAGCTTTAAGAGATAACAAGACCTACACAGGTGGTAATGAAAAGACAGGAACATTCAGGAGGCAATATCATTCCAAGCTCTGCAAGGCAATAGAGGCAGATAGACACCTGGTAGAAAACATGCTCCCTAATGTTTTTTGATAAGTATCAGTGAATATCCATCAGCTGAAAATACTTCAACCACCCTCACAGCCCAAGCTAGACTGGAAGGACCACTGCAAAAGATTCTGTAGATCATTCACTTGAGGCTCCCAGTGTCAACTTAATGATGCTGCCAGTCACCAACTCTACAAAACAAAACCAAAACAATAGGTAGGTTTTTGTGTTGTTGTTGTTTTTTTTTCTTTTTTTTTCTTTTTTTTTTTCCTCCCAGGATTCTGTCTTTTGAGTGATGGGATATAACTACAAAAATAAATTGACACAAAGGAAGATAATACTTGGATTTTCGGCTCGTGAAGTGCCATGTACCAACTATTCATTTGCATCATCTTGTCTTAAGATATATAAAAGGGTATATCCCACACTGACTTCGGGTATTGTACTTTGAAATTCATATATCAGAAAGATCATGTAACAGCAGTTGTTTCGGAGTGTCTGATCTTGTGAAAACATCCACACATAATTTGTGCTAAAGGGCCACTGCATGCAGGCAGTAACTTTTGAGAAATTTTTGCTCCTAAGTCACTTAGCGAGTTGCATTTTTCTGAAAATTTTAGCTTGTTCTATCTTCAAATGTAATTGACCTGATTACTTCTTGCTTTAAAAAGAAAATATTTCTGATTTATGAATTCAATATGGAGCTGTATTATATTTTTATTCTTAACAGACTGAATGTCTAATAAGTTTCCTATTCAGATCTTTCACAAATAAGCAAATAGCAAAACCTGTTCACTTCTTTGATGGCAACAAAATTCTTCAGAATAATTAGAGAGCTACAGATTCAATATGAAGAATGAAATGAAGGATAAACTGAAATCTCCTTTTGTTTCATCATAGAGGTGTCATTTACCAACATGAAATAGAGTTTGAAAGAAGAACAAAAGGTTTTCACTACCAGCATTCAGTAAAAATGAGGCAGTTATCTATGTTGAGTTCAAACCATACAGACAAGTTGGTCTTATATTGTAATTGTGACCTTCAGCATCATCCATCTGCTACAGTGTAAATTAGAAACCATCAACCAAATTATCCAACTTTCTGCTGATGAGATCATTTAGATGTCTTCTGTTCTATGTATTTCTTCTGCAGTCTACAGTTCTGTCTAATTAATTGGTATCAAAGAAAAAATTCACAAGCACGATAGATGCCTCTTTCCTATTTCTGTTGCTGCACTATGACAGCTTATTACAAAATGGTGGGATTCTAATACCTTGGTGAATGGGAAAAAGCCAGTAAAGTTAGATGGAACCAGTGGCATGGAGGCAAAAATATAGGTGCTAAGCATACACAGAAAGTATTATGCAGCATTTATGAAAGAAAATACTGAATTTGTTTTGAGGAATCACAAGCTTCCCTTCTTTCCCTTCTTTGGAAAAACATTTAGCTAACAGATGCATATTACCTCATATAGATACTTGTTCAAGGTCAGTTAGGATATGAATCATCTCTGTGTTGGTAGTGTTTATGGACAACAATGGCCTATGTAAATTCAATCATGAGAAAAATTCCCATCCCTCTGCTATGTTTCATTTCTTCCCACAGAAAGATAGCACTGTAGTGTGATGTGCAGATCTAGCCTGATGTTCAGGTGTAGCCTGAGCTCTAAGAATGTAAGCACATACTACTGGGATGTTTTCTCCCCTGCCAAGCCCCACTGAGAAGAACAGTTAAACAACAATCACTCTTGCAGTTTTGCTCTCTAAATTTAAAGACTTAGCACAAGAAAGCTAGGAGAAAAGCTCCCAAATTCAAAAAGTTTCTCTTGCCTATTGCCATATAGGTGGGCTTATTAGTATACTGCTTTAAACAACATTTATTTATATCATTATGGTGTCCTGAGGTACACTGAGACCTCTGGGCATTAAATCTCAAAAGAGAAATCCAGGTGGTATAGCTGATCTAATGGGCCATAAAACCATGGACAAAGTTTTCTTGGAGTATTTTGTCCTTTAAAGAAAGAAAGTAAACAAAATCCCAATTAAGTCTGTTTTTAAGACACTCATTATCAGTAAGTAAAGAAACATTACTACACAAAGCAAATGATACTAATCAAAGCATTGCAAAAGAAGCATCCAGAACTACTGTGGAACATAATGAAGAGGAAAAAACTCAACATATTGGGAGAGGCTGTTAGTGCAGAACAGATGCACACTTGTTCAATAAATTGATTTGGTTTGTACATTTGTTTGTTTAAAAAGAGAATCTAAATTTCTGAGAGTTACAATTAAAAACCACTAAGCTAATGCAGGAAATATTCCCATTGCATATTTCCAGAGTAAGAGTACATTGCCCTATATGAAATTCACAATGCAATAAAATTAATGTGTATGACTTTGAGCACTGAAACAGTACTGAGGAGTTCTGCTTTGTCAAATTTTTTTTCAGGGTGAGTAATTAACTGCTCCAGTAATTCCATACTCACATATAGAAAATTTCTTTTTCTTAGATGTATGTGAACAGCTATTAACTTACCAAAGAAGTACACATAGAGAAATAGTTTGTTTATTTTGGAATCTCAGTTAAAAAATGCAATTATTTCAGTGTGCATTTTACTTGAATCAAAGTACCTGATATTTGTTGGTCTGTTGGGAAACACTGGAAGCAGAGCTTGAAGGCTCAGCTGCAGCTTCAATCGTTCTCAACAAGCTGTGCTTTTTTTCCCCCAAAATACTGTCTATGTAGAAGATGTTATTACATCTTACTACATGTTATTACAACTTATTAGAAATACATTTGGATCTCTGAACCCCGAAGACTTAGAAAATTTAGTGTCTTGGCTTTAATTGGTCCAGTATAAAGTTTGGCTTACAAAATTCAGAATCTCTCCAAATATTCAGAGTGGCTAGTGTCTAATTTGCAAATATTTCCATCTCAGTAAACACTGATGTGCACAAGCTGATGTGCTTAATATGAGAGCCTCATTTTAGAAACTGCCAGCTAATAAAAACATTATAGTACCATTGAATAAAAGTCTGTGAAAAAGGCTTTACTCAAAATATAGCAACTCCTTCACCATTTCAGATAGAAATCTAATTAGACACTTCCATATGCAGTAGTATAAATTTAACCTGAACCTGAAAACTAGGCACATGCGACATCTGTGTTAATTATACTCTGACAATTATTCAGTTAGTAAACAGGAGAAAGCAAATTAGTTATGAAAAAGCATGACAAGAATTGCATTCAGTGAAAGTCACTGCAAATAAAGTATTTTAAGTCAGATTCAAGTGTATAACGTGTTGTAAATATGCCATCTGATATAGATAAAGTAATTTTAATATCATAATTGGATACGTAGATGATCAAACATCTCATAAACTGAAGAAAATAATTTTAGAGGAATTGTAAATATATTGTAAGTCACCAAAGTATTTCTATTTCCTGATTTCTTATTAATATATTTTAATTATGGTATAAAAACTAATTCTAATAAATGACAGAGTACAAATATTTCTGTAAATAAGAATTTCATGCTCAATGATAAGCAAGACTGAACTTAAAAACTTCTGTCACCTAATTTCACATGATTAAAGAATGTTGTATATTTAATTTCAACCAACCAAACACATTCCACCACCCAAACAATCAGCTATCCTACTCAGATAATATGATACACATCTTAAATTTGAAACTATGTCGAAACATAAAAAGGAAACTAACATTTAAAGAACATGTTTTAGAACTCTTTAAACACATTGGAAAAACTAGACATGCTATCCAGGGAACACAAACAAAAATCTTCTGTGTTCATGGTTTCAGAATTTTATGAAAGTTAATTTCTAAGAAACTCTAGATAATGTTTTAAGAAAAGTCTTAGCATGAATTGCAACAATAAACTTTTACAGTCATTGCAGAGATGGTGTAGTCATTATAAAGATGGCATTCAGGAGCCAAGAAAGACAAGATATTTTATGCATATGAAATTTTCAGAGAACTCAGCTGCCAAAATTTGGCTACCATCACTGTAGATATGGAGGCTTGTAACCTGTCCAAACCTGGGAGAGATTTTATGCAGTGAATTCCTTGCCAAAATCATAGTATCATAGAATCACTGAGGTTGGAAAAGACCTCCAAGATCAAACCGTCCAACTGTCCACCCACCACCAATATTGCCCACTAAACCGTGTCCCTAAGTACTACATGTACCCTTTCCTTAAACACTTCCAGGGATGGTGACTCCACCACCTCCCTGGGCAGCCTGTTCCAATGCATTAGCACTCTTTCTGAGAGGAATTTTTTCCTAATATCCAACTTGAACCTTCCCTGGTGCAACTTGAGGCCATTCTCTCTTATCCTATTGCTGCTACCAGGGAGAAGAGGCCGATCCCCACCTCACCACATCCTCCCTTCTGGTAGTTGTAGAGCGTGATGAAGTCTCCCCTGTGCCTCCTCTTTTCCAGATTAAACAATCCCAGTTCCCTCTACTGCTCCTCATAAGACTTGTGCTCCAGACCGTTCAAGAGCTTTGTTGCTCTTCTTGGACACTCTCCAGGGCCTCAATATCTTTCTTGTAGTGAGGGGCCCAAAACTGAACACAGTATTCAAGATGTGGCCTCACCAGAGCAGAGTACAGAGGGACGATCACTTCCCTGCTCCTGATGACTACACTGTTTCTGACACAAGCCAGGATGATGTTGGCCTTCTTGGCAACCTGGGCACACTGCTGGCTCATGCTCAGCCGAGCATTGACCAATATGCCCAGATCCTTCTCCTCTGCATGCCTTGTGAGCCTATCTGCCTCAGGCCTGTAGCAATGCCTGGGGTTGTTGTGGCGAAAGTGCAGGACTTGACACTAGGTCTTGTTGAACTTCATCCCATTCAAAGCATGGAGGCTCTGGAGTTCTTCAACGTAAATGATTGCAATCATTCTTTTTAAAATTGACCAAAATGCAACATTTGACATGTATATCTGTTTCAGCTTGAAAGCAAACAAATAAGAAGCAGAAATTAGTCTCAAGCTGATGCCCACTCCTGAAAATTCATCCAAAGCAACTAAAACCCTTCAGAAATGTTAGACAGCTACATCTTTAAGTGGTCCTCAAAACAATGTGTACAAAACTGATTTGGTTATGGGGATCCTTGCTGAATAGAGTAGCAGCTGTAGCTGAGAATACACCACAGCTGTCCTTCTGTTGAATCTGTGACTTTCCCATGCCATTTGCATGGACTTTTAAACTACATTAGCATTTTGGTCTGATAGATAAATGTACTTGGCAGTTCAGTCCCTTGTCATACTCAGTGAATGCCTCTGTGTTACTGTAACTGCAATATCCATTACTAAGCTCAGAGAAGACTTTTTTTTGCGTGAGTCAGAACCTGGCTCCTCCTAACTGGAAACTAGTAAGACTTACAGACTTAAAAAATCCCAATGGAACAAGGATAGATAAACAGTAACACCTTGCAAACCATTTAGTTTTCTCTGATGACAACAACACAAGGTATGGATTCCATTGGTGGTCCTGAGCATACCTGTGTAGCTGGGAGAGTGGTCAGAAAAGCTTCAGAGGATGAGAGAACAGCCTTCCCATACTCAGAATTTGGGGCAGATGTTGATGTAGGAAAATGAGAAAGGAAACACAATATGACTACTTCAAAACTAGGTGGAGATATGGACTTCTCTTGATTTTACCTGTGTACAGACTGAAGTTGTACTGTAAATCCAGATTGCTCCATCCTATAGGACCTGACTGGAATATATCACGGCTCTCCTCTGGACAGCATACATGCATCCTTCAGAAACTGATGCAAGGCAGGAGCAGGTGCATGCCAAGGTCTTGCTTTGATATAGAAAGTGAATGCACTGGGGTGCTCAGAGAGATGCTGATACCCAACAGATTTTTGGCTCTGCTGAGATTTGGATGAAAATCGTTGAGAACCACAGAAACACACATTTGGAAATAAATGTTTTGCACAGGCTGAGATCATGATGAGAAATCTGGAGTTGTGTGTATTTTCAAGTAAAATCTAATTTTCTTTGAATGAGTGTGCTCTTTGAGAAATGGGCCCTTATTTATGCAGATTGGTTTTAAATGAGAATATTTAATGAAAGGATTTGATCCTTGTGTAAAGAAAGCTGTTATAAATGTGCACCTAGGCAGCAAAGGCAGCCTCACTGCCTATTCAAGCACTTATTCTGGTTCTTTTTTCTTTACTCTTTGACAAAGTTTATACTGCATGTTCCTAATTAGAATGAGAAATAGTTAAATGATGGATATTTTCAACTCATCTATTCTTCCGCTGTCTTTATAAATCTAAGAAAGTGTTACCAGACTGACAGGTGGCAGCATGGCCCAGTAGATGTTAAATTGCTTAGAAACATTTTGGGCTTTTCAAGTTTTAAAAGAAAGAAAAGGTTCCAACCTTTCTTTGTTTATATGTCACTCAGAAATGGTTGTTTGTAAAAGTTCTGACCTTGTTCTGCACCTAATACTTCAAGGGAACTATTGCACAGGGCATATTTCAACAGACTCGTTTAAGAAAATATAAAAATTAAATTTTGAATCTCTTAATATTCAATTATGCTCAAACTATGCTGAAGGAAATTTCAAGGAGGTTGTAAGTTCTTTTGGCATGCTAATGTAACAGCTGCGAAAGCATGAATTAACAGTTACAATGGAGAGCTGCCGGCAGGTACTGATTTGTAAGCTGATCTGAACTCTTGAAGGTAACTGAGGAGTGACTTAGAAATGACTTCACTCTGAAAGTAGAAGGACCTTCTTTCCACCCATAATTCTGTCCTTTCTCAGAACAGTATTTTGGGCTAGAAACTGCTGCTGCCAAAAGAATATTTTTTCTAAAAATACTTCCAAGCCATTCCTGACTGTGCAGCTGCATTAATACTTTCTGGTGGCCCCAGGGAGGGAAGGTACAGAGACTAGAACAAGTGCCTGAAGATGGAGATGCATCCTTCATTGACAGGCTGCCTTCTGCTACTTTAAAGTTACTGTGAAAGTAGTTAGTGTTTAGGGATTCTGCCAGTTTCTCTCCGTTTAGCTCTACTGAACATCTTGTCCTAAGAACTTAGGCTATGCTTGAGAGCTAGCCCAAAATAACTCACTGTTTTGTTGCAGAATCACAGATCACAGAATAGTTGAGTTTGGAAGGGATCTCTAACAGTTCTCTGGTCCAACCTCAGTGCTTCAGCAGAGCTTCCCAGAGCAGGTTGCCCAGGACTATGTTCAGGCAGCTTCTGAATGTCTCCAAAGAGGAGACTGCACAGGCTCTTTGGGCTGTGACAGCACTCCATCATTCTCTCTGTGAAGAAATGTATCTGGATGTTCAAAGGGAACCTCCTGCATTTCAGTTTGTGTTCACTGGGCACCACTGAAAACAGCCTGAATCCATCCTCTTTACATCCTCCCTTCAGGTATTTATGAATTTGTATTTGTCTTACCAAACCATCGTGTTGGGTGTTTGTCTTGCTTTACCATTTTTGGCATCACAGTAAAAGCTGAACCCTGTGACTCTGCTATTCTGGTCTTGGAATACTTGGACATGATGACAGACTTCTCACAGACTTGCTCTTTTCACCACAAAGCTGTTTTAGACAGACAATTATCTTTTACTGCTTGCTGCCTTGCAGTTGAAGACTCCTGAGTGACAGTGCTGAAACAGAGCCGAATGTATGGCTAAAGAGGTCAGAGATCTCTGGAAGATGGGAGACACTGATCTTGAGTAAGAACAACTCTATATAGGTATTCTTAAGTCCCAAAGTCCCAAGCAGAGTAGAGAGATAGTGTACTTCAATTTGTTTTAACATGCTGTGTCAAAGGAATTATTCATAGGCAAACGAATAATCTTGGAATATGTTTGTTCTAAATCATAGGAATGAGCAGAGACGGATGCTTAGAAAGTACTGGAGGAACCATTTCACATGATCTTACCTGTAAAATCCTTCAACTCATTAGATCAGTACAATTTTCAGATGTGCTTATCTTTTCCCTACTCTTTCTTACTCTTTTCAAGTCATGAAAATCTCTCTGATTTACCTGGGAGTTCAGTTCTGCTTTTACTGCATCCTTTCTAAAATTCTCAAACTCACCTTCTTTCTAGAGATTGCAACGTGAATAAAAGAATAACTTCTTTTTAGTGACAGCAAGTCATTCCTTGCCTCAAGCTTGTCTTCCTGATGACCTACAGAAAGCTTCAGACTATAACAGTAAAAAATAAAACCCTAGTAACATATTCCATGATTCTCTTTAAGCCACCATTATCTGCCACTGCTGATAACATCTTACCTTCCTGCTTTCTGGTAACCATCCTGGCTCAGGTCTGTCTTCCTGTCTTTGCACCCAACATGTGGTATTTTCTTCTTCATGCCCTTCCTAATTTCTCCTTACTCTATTGCCTGTTAACTTGAATATCTCTCCTGCTCTCCAATGTGCATGGCTTTCTACATTTCAGAAGTGTAATTTGTATCTGATGCTGCAGACCAGATAAAGACAGGGATGAGGTAAGCAGCTGAGCAGTTGTATATCTTCATTAAATCACCCATATACTTTGTCTTCCTTTCTTGATCTCAGGAGGGTAGGAACTGGAGATGAAGTGCCACCCAGACTTCCATGGCAACCTTTAACAACTTTAACTGCTTTTACTTTGTTTTGCATTGGATGTTGGAGGCCTTCGCTTCTTCTTTTTTATTTTTATTAAGCTGAACAAGTGAGAAACAGCCACTTTTCTTGTTTTTCTAACTAATGCAAGCCAATGCAAAAAACCAAAGTACGAACAATGATTTACGCCAAACACTAAATTCTCAAAAACATGGGTTTATAACAAAAACACTAACAGATGCTTACTGGTAAAAATCAGAGGAATGGTTTCCATGACATCAGATGGCAGGAAAGGTAGCTCACTTTTTAAACTCTCTGGCAGTATGCATTTAGAACCAACATGTGGACAGAGATGCTAGCAGCCATTTGTCCCCGCACAGCACATTGAAGGGCTGCATGGAGGCTTCTGCTAGGTCTTAGCACTTCTTAGCTGGAAATTGGGATTGCCAGGTGTTCAGCATCAAGGGGAGCCAGGGAGGTGAATGTGGAACAAATGTCTGGATTTCTCACAGCTTACATACTTAGGGACTTTCTCATTTAAACAGCGGTATTTCTAAGGTGTGTTGGAAATACAGTCTATAGCTCCTCTCTGGAAGTGGGCAAAGCAGGAACTCAAAATCTAAGTTTCACATCTCATCTGTGTGCTCTTTCCCAGGAGCTTTAAGGTCAGCCTCTCCCAACACTGATGTAGTATGAAATGTCTTTCCAAAATTTCAGCTGCTTTTTATTTACATTTCCTGTTATGGAATGTATTCCTGTTGAATATCCAAAATAATTCACATGGGAGATTTAGTGTGAGATGTTGAAGATCACTCAAGTTAGAGTAATCTTATTAAAAGTAAGCATGGGTTTTATGCTGCAAGAAGTTTTTGTACGCCAAGATATGGAAGCTTCATTATATCCAGGTGGTAGAAAAGATCAGTTGTAACTCACTCAGGTCTTGGGGCTGGAAACTGAAAACATTTGAGCACAGTCTGTGCTGTTGCTTTTTCTTATTTCTTCTTTTGGGAGGAGTAGATAAATGGAGATATTAAGGAAACACTAGGAACCTTAAAAGTACTTTGGTTCATGAGAAACTTTTCAGATTTGCTTCATCATTGCTGCTACAGCTCCCAAAAGATTCATAGTTTGGCAACTGACATTCCCACAGTGTTTCCACTAGGAATTAATTTCAGTGCTCAGTAAAAAGCCTGAAATACCATACCTGAAAAACGGTTTTGCTAGTGAGGTGACTATCAGCAGAATACAAACTTCAAAATGCATGATTATTGGATGATGCTGTGTTGGAAATCTATGTTTTGGAACCTATAATATTTCTATTTCTATAAAACTGGAATAAGTTGACTTCACACAGAAAATACTTATTTGTACAACTATACTTTTTTTTTTCTCAGAGCAGTTCACAATTCTGTCATTTCCTGCAACCACATAGACTGCTCTAAAAATGATAAAGAAATTACAAAAAGTAAATATTTTTATCTGCCAGTAGGTGCCAATTCATATTTGCTTACCAATTTATTAAAAAACAAAAATCAACCAACCAAACAAACAAAAATTATAGGATCTCATCTAATTTCTATAAAACCTGAATTGTTTCACTTAATTGCATTCTATACAGGAGTTTTATTAAACACCAGTAACTGAGTTATGAAGTGGAAAATAGATCTCTCTGTTAGAACAAATATTCAACCCAGGTCTTGGCCTCTGATGTAGAATATTCAACAATAATCTTATTTTTCCATATTAATTTTCTCTTCTTCATGATTCCACTGCTGGCCTGCAATTTCCTTTTTAATTAGTTTCTTGGCATGTATGAAGGTAAAACATCCTTAATTTTATGGAGGATTTTTCTACACACTCTTCTCCAAAAGCATTTTTTGTTTTGTGTGTGCTTGGTTTTAAATTATAATGTTCAACCATGACTTGTTCATCTAGTCAAAAGCTCACAAAATCTGTGTTTATGTTCACAATCTTTGAATTTGTCTCTATGTTTAGTCCTTTTATTACTACATAGGCAATATAATGCTATTGGATCTACTCACATTCTGTAGGGATCAGAATGGAAGTCCATCAGACTTACATATAAACTCAGGACCAAATATAAGAGTAAATAGTAATAATAAAAAATTATGAAGTGGAGAAGCCGACATGTGCCAGACAAACCACTATAGCTTTGCTCCAGCTCACCAGTCAGGCCGTTTCTATTGGCAGGTCCATTTGAGTGACAGCAAAACAACATCTTCCAACAGTCAGCAGTCAAACCATTTATTCCAAAACCCAACAAAATATTTGTATTCAAAAGCTACCATTCTAAAGATCCTTTAATTTTTAACATTGTGCAAAGTACAACAATAAGATGAAGAAATAGAAAAAATGTTCACTATCGTAGAATCATTGAACAGCTTAGATTGGAACAGACCTTAAAGACCATTGAGCTCCACCCCCCCTGCCATGAGCACGACCGCCAACCGCTACTATTCTTTATCTTTCCAATTTCCATTACTATTATCTCACTCTTTCTCCCAAAAGCATCCAAAAATATCCATGGAAGATTGAAATTCCCTAAGCAGAGGGAACATATCAGCTCTTTAAAGAAGAAAAAAAGATTAAAATGATGGGATAATGTGAAGTATGCAAAAAGGAAACTCATGATCTTATTTTTATCACATTCTTCCTCATCTTATACATTAATGATACGCTTCTGGAGTTGCAACACAATTTTTTAAAGAATTGTTCAGTCCAGTTCTTCATGGATCAGAGTTCATATTTGTGCAGGTTTTATGACTGAAGTGTGAAACTTTCATTTTTGGGGAGAATGCCAATTTTTATCCATAAGGAAAACTGGCTTTATTTATTTATCTGTTTGTCTACCTATTTATTTTCTGAAAATTAGTGGTTTTGCAATATACTGAGGAGATATACAATTGATTTACAAAGGCTTAATTTTCTCCCCTTACCTTACCTTCCATATGTCACATTAATTACGCATTTCCAGAGATACTTCCAAGAGTTGTATTTGAACTCATCTGAACTTCCTTTGAAAATCATGTCTGCCACGGGAATCTGTGAATCTGTAGAAAGAAAGGAAATTATTAGAATGCATAATTGTTAGCTGGGGTAAAAATTAGAGCTTCTTTATTGAATTCCATCCCCCTGAGATCAGAAGGAAAGTCTGCAGCAAGGAAGTCACTCTCAGTGGAAGAGGACCAGTCTAGGGAGCATTAAACAAAATGGACATACAGAAATCCATGGTGGTGCATAGAAGTTCTGAGAGAGCTGGCTGATACCCTCAGCACATTCACAGAAGATACAAAAGTGTGAGGAATTCTTGATACTCCAGAGAGTTGCACTGCCATCCAGAGAGACCTGGAGAATTGAGGTCAGAAGAATTGCACGAAGTTCAACAATGGGAAATGCAAAGTCCTGCAACTGGAGGTGAAAGACTATGCACCAATACACGCTGATGGACACTGAGCTGGAAAGCATCTCCTCAGGACAGGATTTTGGGATCCCTGTTGTCGAGCTGAACACTGAACACCCTCACTGCAAAAAAGCCTGTGATATCTTGGGCTGCATTAGGAGACGTTTTGCCAGCAGGTCTAAGGAGACCCCTTCTTCCCCTCTGCTCAGCACTGGTGAAGCTACATCTGGAGTACTGTGTTCAGTTCTGGGACCAGTACAAGGAAAATGTAGACTTACAGGAGCAAGTTCATCACAGGACCACAAAGATGATAAAGGGATTGACACATTTTTCATATGAGGAGAGACTGAGAGAGCTGGGACTTATTCTAGAGAAGATTCAAAAGGACCTTATAAATAACAGATGTCTATAGGTACCTGATAGAAGGTAATGAGGAAAAGAGAGCCAGATTCTTCTCAGCAGCGCAAACTGACTGTGCCCAAGAGGTTAAGTCTGTTCCAGCCCAGCACTGTTATTGAAATAAAGGATAGGGATTCCCTAAGAAACAACAGAACAATCTCAAATCATTTATTATATAAAATAATATTATGAAAAAGAAATTACATCCGCATTTTAAAATGAAATTGAGATCTCTTTCAATGATTTGAGACTTAAGTATAATCCTTGGATTGTAAAGGAATCTTTTTAACTTACTGAGGAAACTGCCTAGGATTTCACATAAATAAGAAAGATTTTGAATTATGTTAAAAATTTGGAGATTGCTTTTCACCAAATACAGCTAAATCACATCATTTCATAAGATGCAGCAGTTGAGTACTAAAAACTCTCATTAAAATTCTCTGTTTCAAAGCCTAGCATGTTTGTAATGAAAGCAATTAAAGCATGTTTAAATAACTTTAATGTTAGGACAGAAAACAGTGAAATCAAAGGATTTAAAAGTCAAAGAAAATCCTTTCTTTCATTTTTTTTTAAAATTTTTTCTTTCTTTTTTTAAAATGCAACTGCAGCTCATTAAACTGATTAATACAAGCCAGGCATATGGCATAATTTGTGACTCATAGCCTTGTCATGTCAATGGAGACATGCTCATTGGCTTCAGTACATGTAGAATCAGAGTATGTGCACCATATAAACTTTCTGCAGACATATTTCATTGAACACAACAAGCCTATTCTCAGAGATTTTCTGTCACTTGGCAGGTGTGCATTTGTGAGGGCAATTATAAGGTAATATAAAGACATTTCTATTACCTGTGGCTAGTCCTGGGTGCAATCACATATCACACGGAGTGTAGCTTTCTACATTTAGTTTGGGGCTGCATCTGCTACAGGTTCCTTGAGAGTAACACTTACCAAGATTTAAGAACAGCATATAGGCACGGTGGTTCACGATACTATAAACAATATCTTTTTCTTCAGGAAGAAATTGTTGTCTCAATTAGAGAAGCTGTTTGAATTCCCAAGAAATAAGTTTGATACTTTCAGTCAAAGAAACAGACATGACAATACATGGTTTTGTGTGCATTAATGTGAAGAAAATTAAAGGGCAACTAGGAGACAATGCAAAATGGTGTTAAAGTGTGAGAAATGGAGAAGAAATATTTTACAGCTGGTCCATGGTAAATCACTCACCTCCAGCAATCCTCCTTTTTCTTTGACCATGTTTCCCATCATTTTAAACACCCTACCTTCAAAAGCTGAAGTGACTCCGTTTTCTATTTCAGGACTTGGAAAGTTCAATTCATCTGCCTAATGTAACTCCTGCCTGCATTCTGCCCCGATTACCATGCATTTTCCCTCTGGTCTAAGAACTATTTATTGATTATCTTTTCCTTGCTAAAATCTCATGTGAAGAAGACAGACTATTTTTGTTTAAATATTTTTATTGCATTAAAAATTGATCCTTCTTTGAGATGCAGTCCTATTGTAGACATTTGGTGCACATTGTACATCATGCTTCTCTAAAACTCTCCTGCCTAAATGATCTTTCAATAAAATTTTCCTCTTTTTTTTTTTAAAGGAACAAAACTACTGACATTAAAATATATGTTTTTATAAGTTTTTAAATGAATGTTTCTGGATAGACATTTCATTTGCTGAAGATTTACAGGGACATTATAAAACCATAATTGTGTAATAATCAGACAGTACTATAAACTAAATAAGTATCAACTGATTATTAAAAACATTCATTGTTATAATAGTAGTTAATTCTCTTTAATGTGTTTTTAATAATGGTTTTACATTTAGTGTAGGATGAATTACTTATTAAAAGTAAATTTTATGTGTTTTATATTCTCCACATGTTTGGTGTTTGGCCATTAGCACTAATGGGATTTGAATGGTATTGAGCTCAAGATAGCCCCCAAGTAGAAATGTGGGAACCTTAATTAAATTTTTATTAAAATCTTCATTTAAATGTAATGCAAGATTATTAAGATATTTTTGCATATTGTTTAATGTCAGTTACTTATTAAACATTTTCATAGGCTTTGGAAAATTGTCTCAGAGCAAGCTGACAGTTAAAATTTATTTGGAAAAGGTTCATGATCAATTCTCTCATCTTATGGGCAAAATTGGGTTTTTATAGCATATTTCTAGCTAGCTATGAAGCTGAACTGGGACAGTACCTAATGAATAGATTAGAGATTAACAGGCTTAACTTGCAGAGGGTAAGTTTCATCTTGAGAATACTGAAAGTCTTTCTGGCTTCAAATAGTGAGGTACTGAAGTAGATTGGAATGGGCCTTCTTGTAGCAAAAAGCCTACTTTATGCACTGTTTTTTCAGTAGCTGGCTATCAAACTGTGGAACTATGAAATACTGAGCTCTATGTCAGGCTGATTTGTACTGATGCCTCTGCATAAGTGGCATCACATATCTCACTGTTTCTGTCTCACCTTGTGCAGCGCAATGATTTTCCTTACATTACTAAAAAGGTGAATTATTATTATTAAATTCTTCAAAAGAATGAATTTAGGCCACATAAATCATAGATTAAGAAGAATCATCTTTGTGATTCTCTATATGAGATATCCAAACTGAAGGGAATCAGGTGTACAGAGGCAATGGGCATTCTCCCCTCTATTCCAGAACACGCAGAGACATTGGGAAGGAAAACACTTTCAACTACTACACACTATTACGCAGACAAGTTAAGTCAGAAAAACAGATACCATATAATCATGCCTCTAACTAAAAAACAAACAAACAACAAAACCAACAAAAAACAATTACTTACTAAATTAAATTACGCAAGTTGGTGATAGATTACAATATTATTTCTCTGAGGTATAAATATTCTTATTTCACATCATTTTGATTACAGTTGTATCAGAAAGCTTATTAGCTTTGCATCAGTGTGTCAAGATAAAGGGGTAAACCCTACAAAAGCCTTTTTTCACTGAACTCAGAATATCTTCTTATGGTATTACTCATAGTTTTCCTAAACCAATATGATTTTAAATAAAACTCAATACTAATATAAATTTTTATCTTTCTTAATGTTATGTTAAGCACATACTATTTATTTTTCTTAACTGAGATTGTGTTAGAACATCATTACTTTCCACAAATTACAAAGATGTTCAGCAGCCAAATCTATTTCTCTATTTATACCACACTCATTAACATGTTATCTGAGTTTCTCCGAAGCAGTTTGCAACCAGTGGACCCTACTGAGTTTAACTTGTGCTGTATAACAAATGGCCCAACTGAGAATGGCAGTAGTCCCCGTAGCTACACGGGCAAAAGAGGCTGCTGTACTGAGAATTCCTTTCTGTTTTCCCAGTGTCAATCTCTGAACAAAGAAGGCTTTTCAGCTGCTTTTTACACCATAGTAATTAACTGCTAGGATATTTATTTTAATCTAGTTTCTAGGACTCTTGCAAGCATCCAGTGGAGAATCCAGCTTTAGCTCTGTTTCTGTACATGCCATTAAAATTTCCCTTTGAATAAGTTGCTACAGTATTTAAAATTGTCCTTAGGAGAATTTACACAATTTGAAAATGATAGCATGTTCCAGCCCAGGGACAAGCGTGTGCCTGCAGCACAGATGTCAGATAGGACAGTTGTTATGAAAGCAGTTGTGGTCTGGAGCTGCAGGGAGGACCATAGGTACTGTCTCAGTAGCAACTGAAATTTGCAGACAGATTTTGTGAAATTAAGAAAGTCAAACAAGACTCAATTTTAAGGGCCAAAATATCCTTCTGTTTTAGCCAAGACAAATCACACAAAGAATGAAAAAGTTTCTCACCTGTCCTGATTACCTAATGAGATAGTAGGCAATGTTGACAGATTCTGACCATAAAATATGAGATGGCATTGTAGTTCAAATTAGAATATACAGAAAACTCTTGTTCCAGAACAATACATTTTTATGAACATTGGTGATAACGGATGGTCTTTTCTTTTTTTTTTTTAAAAAAAAGGTAATGTTTATCTATGTAAGCAAGTATTTGAGGTAGGAATTGACTATAAACTAACTAATAGAAGGATGTATTGCATAAATTATTAGTATTTCTGAGATCTAGACAGTGATACATACATGACCCCACCTGCGATGTTGTGACAGGCACAATGCTTTGTCAGAAAGAATCACTTTTTCCTCTTAGGAATCAGAAAACATAGCAAAGGATTCATGAAAAGAAATAGTTTTAGAAAAAGAGAGAGTAAACAGAGAACTCTAGAGATCAGCTTGGCCATAAACCTGTCCCCAAAGTATTAATTTCTATGACAAATGTTTGTCTAAAGTGAACTTAAAGACTCCATAATATCCAAGGATTTGCTGTCCTTTTTATTACAAACTTTTTTCTAACCCACATCTTTCTTGCTGAAAGTTAAATCCATTACTTCTGATTCTATTCAGTATTGACATGGAAGAAAGATTAATGCCCTCACTTCTCAAATATCAGTTTCTGAAAACCATTAACATACTCTTCTTTAAGTCTTTTCTTCTTTACTCCAAGCAATCCTAGTATATTTCCTCATAAATCATAGTTTTTTTGCTGTTGTGTTGCTTGTTGATTTTCTTTTTTTGGGGGGGACCAGGGGGAGGACTGTTATTTTTTTTCAGAATATTGTAATCCTCTAGACTCTTTAGATGGCTTTGTTAAGAGGCAATGCTTTACACTGAACTAAGTATCCTAGCTGAGGACTTGACAAAAGAAAATGAAGGATCAGTTTAGACAACTTTCATTAATACCAAATGTCCTTTTGGAATTAATTTCTTCTCCCCTCCCCTCCCCTCCCC